>NC_134623.1:715000-927494 GCF_046129695.1 Lonchura striata
GGAGCCCTACAAACTGACATCAGGAACCTGGACTGCTGAGTTTTCTTTCCCAGGGAAAATGGAAAAAGGATGTGCCCAGGGGCCCCTGGCCCTGACTGCAAAAAATCCTTATATCGAAGGATGGACCCCACACCAAAGTTGTCTCTACCTCAAACTTGTGCTGCCCTGATAGACCCAAGGGAGCCCTACAAACTGACATCAGGAACCTGGACTGCTGAGTTTTCTTTCCCAGGGAAACTGGAAAAAGGATGTGCCCAGGGGCCCCTGGCCCTGACTGCAAAAAATCCTTATATCGAAGGATGGAGCCCAGACCAAAGTTCTCCCCACCTAAAACTTGTGCTGCCCTGATAGACCAAAGGGAGCCCTACAAACTGACATCAGGAACCTGGACTGCTGAGTTTTCTTTCCCAGGGAAAATGGAAAAAGGATGTGCCCAGGGGCCCCTGGCCCTGACTGCAAAAAATCCTTATATCGAAGGATGGACCCCACACCGAAGTTGTCCCCACCTCAAACTTGTGCTGCCCTGATAGACCCAAGGGAGCCCTACAAACTGACATCAGGAACCTGGACTGCTGAGTTTTCTTTCCCAGGGAAAATGGAAAAAGGATGTGCCCAGGGGCCCCTGGCCCTGACTGCAAAAACTCCTTATATCGAAGGATGGACCCCACACCGAAGTTGTCCCCACCTCAAACTTGTGCTGCCCTGATAGACCCAAGGGAGCCCTACAAACTGACATCAGGAACCTGGACTGCTGAGTTTTCTTTCCCAGGGAAAATGGCCAAAGGTTGTGCCCAGGGGCCCCTGGCCCTGGGCTGGGGCCTCACTACAAAAAATCATAATATCGAAGGATGGACCCCACACCGAAGTTGTCCCCACCTCAAACTTGTGCTGCCCTGATAGACCCAAGGGAGCCCTACATACTGATATCAGGAACCTGGACTGCTGAGTTTTCTTTCCCAGGGAAAATGGAAAAAGGATGTGCCCAGGAGCCCGTGGCGCTGAGCTAGGACCGGACTACAAAGAATCCTTATATCGAAGGATGGAGCCCAGACCAAAGTTGTCCCCACCTCAAACTTGTGCTACCCTGATAGACCCAAGGGAGCCCTACAAACTGACATCAGGAACCTGGACTGCTGAGTTTTCTTTCCCAGGGAAAATGGAAAAAGGATGTGCCCAGGGGCCCCTAGCCATGGGCTGGGGCCTCACTGCAAAGAATCCTTATATCGAAGGATGGAGCCCACACCAAAGTTGTCCCCACCTCAAACTTGTGCTGCCCTGATAGACCCAAGGGAGCCCTACAAACTGACATCAGGAACCTGGACTGCTGAGTTTTCTTTCCCAGGGAAAATGGAAAAAGGATGTGCCCAGGGGCCCCTGGCCCTGACTGCAAAAACTCCTTATATCGAAGGATGGACCCCACACCGAAGTTGTCCCCACCTCAAACTTGTGCTGCCCTGATAGACCCAAGGGAGCCCTACAAACTGACATCAGGAACCTGGACTGCTGAGTTTTCTTTCCCAGGGAAAAGGGAAAAACGGATGTGCCCGGGGGCCCCTGGCCCTGACTGCAAAAAATCCTTATATGAAAGGATGGACCCCACACCAAAGTTGTCTCTACCTCAAACTTGTGCTGCCCTGATAGACCCAAGGGAGCCCTACAAACTGACATCAGGAACCTGGACTGCTGAGTTTTCTTTCCCAGGGAAAATGGAAAAAGGATGTGCCCAGGGGCCCCTGGCCCTGACTGCAAAAAATCCTTATATCGAAGGATGGAGCCCAGACCAAAGTTCTCCCCACCTCAAACTTGTGCTGCCCTGATAGACCAAAGGGAGCCCTACAAACTGACATCAGGAACCTGGACTGCTGAGTTTTCTTTCCCAGGGAAAATGGAAAAAGGATGTGCCCAGGGGCCCCTGGCCCTGACTGCAAAAAATCCTTATATCGAAGGATGGACCCCACACCGAAGTTGTCCCCACCTCAAACTTGTGCTGCCCTGATAGACCCAAGGGAGCCCTACAAACTGACATCAGGAACCTGGACTGCTGAGTTTTCTTTCCCAGGGAAACTGGAAAAAGGATGTGCCCAGGGGCCCGTGGCGCTGGGCTGGGACCGGACTACAAAGAATCCTTATATCGAAGGATGGAGCCCAGACCAAAGTTGTCCCCACCTCAAACTTGTGCTGCCCTGATAGACCCAAGGGAGCCCTACAAACTGACATCAGGAACCTGGACTGCTGAGTTTTCTTTCCCAGGGAAAATGGAAAAAGGATGTGCCCAGGGGCCCCTAGCCATGGGCTGGGGCCTCACTGCAAAGAATCCTTATATCGAAGGATGGACCCCACACCGAAGTTGTCCCCACCTCAAACTTGTGCTGCCCTGATAGACCCAAGGGAGCCCTACAAACTGACATCAGGAACTTGGACTGCTGAGTTTTCTTTCCCAGGGAAAATGGCCAAAGGATGTGCCCAGGGGCCCCTGGCCCTGACTGCAAAAACTCCTTATATCGAAGGATGGACCCCACACCGAAGTTGTCCCCACCTCAAACTTGTGCTGCCCTGATAGACTCAAGGGAGCCCTACAAACTGACATCAGGAACCTGGACTGCTGAGTTTTCTTTCCCAGGGAAAATGGAAAAAGGATGTGCCCAGGGGCCCCTGGCCCTGGGCTGGGGCCTCACTGCAAAGAATTCTTATATCGAAGGATGGAACCCACACCGAAGTTGTCCCCACCTCAAACTTGTGCTGCCCTGATAGACCCAAGGGAGCCCTACAAACTGACATCAGGAACCTGGACTGCTGAGTTTTCTTTCCCAGGGAAAATGGAAAAAGGATGTGCCCAGGGGCCCCTCGCCCTGACTGCAAAGAATCCTTATATCGAAGGATGGACCCCACACCGAAGTTGTCCCCACCTCAAACTTGTGCTGCCCTGATAGACCCAAGGGAGCCCTACAAACTGACATCAGGAACCTGGACTGCTGAGTTTTCTTTCCCAGGGAAAATGGCCAAAGGATGTGCCCAGGGGCCCGTGGCGCTGGGCTGGGACCGGACTACAAAGAATCCTTATATCGAAGGATGGAGCCCAGACCAAAGTTGTCCCCACCTCAAACTTGTGCTGCACTGATACACCCAAGGGAGCCCTACAAACTGACATCAGGAACCTGGACTGCTGAGTTTTCTTTCCCAGGGAAAATGGAAAAAGGATGTGCCCAGGGGCCCCTGGCCATGGTCTGTGGCCACACTGCAAAGAATCCTTATATCGAAGGATGGACCCCACACCGAAGATGTCCCAACCTCAAACTTGTGCTGCCCTGATAGACCAAAGGGAGCCCTACAAACTGACATCAGGAACCTGGACTGCTGAGTTTTCTTTCCCAGGGAAAATGGAAAAAGGATGTGCCCAAGGGCCCCTAGCCCTGACTGGAAAAAATCCTTATATCGAAGGATGGACCCCACACCGAAGTTGTCCCCACCTCAAACTTGTGCTGCCCTGATAGACCCAAGGGAGCCCTACAAACTGACATCAGGAACCTGGACTGCTGAGTTTTCTTTCCCAGGGAAAATGGAAAAAGGATGTGCCCAGGGGCCCCTCGCCCTGACTGCAAAGAATCCTTATATCGAAGGATGGAGCCCACACCGAAGTTGTCCCCACCTCAAACTTGTGCTGCCCTGATAGACCCAAGGGAGCCCTACAAACTGACATCAGGAACCTGGACTGCTGAGTTTTCTTTCCCAGAGAAAAGGGAAAAACGGATGTGCCCGGGGGCCCCTGGCCCTGACTGCAAAAAATCGTTATATCGAAGGATGGACCCCACACCAAAGTTTTCTCTACCTCAAACTTGTGCTGCCCTGATAGACCCAAGGGAGCCCTACAAACTGACATCAGGAACCTGGACTGCTGAGTTTTCTTTCCCAGGGAAAATGGAAAAAGGATGTGCCCAGGGGCCCCTGGCCCTGACTGCAAAAAATCCTTATATCGAAGGATGGACCCCACACCAAAGTTGTCCCCACCTCAAACTTGTGCTGCCCTGATAGACCCAAGGGAGCCCTACAAACTGACATCAGGAACCTGGACTGCTGAGTTTTCTTTCCCAGGGAAAATGGAAAAAGGATGTGTCCAGGGTCCCCTGGCCAAGACTGCAAAAAATCCTTATATCGAAGGATGGACCCACACCGAAGTTCTCCCCACCTTAAAATTGCGCTGCCCTGATAGAGCCAAGGGAGCCCTACAAACTGACATCAGGAACCTGGACTGCTGAGTTTTCTTTCCCAGGGAAAATGGCCAAAGGATGTGCCCAGGGGCCCCTGGCCCTGGGCTGGTGCCTCACTACAAAAAATCATAATATCGAAGGATGGACCCCACACCGAAGTTGTCCCCACCTCAAACTTGTGCTGCCCTGATAGACCCAAGGGAGCCCTACAAACTGACATCAGGAACCTGGACTGCTGAGTTTTCTTTCCCAGGGAAAATGGAAAAAGGATGTGCCCAGGGGCCCCTGGCCCTGGGCCCCTGGCCCTGACTGCAAAAAATCCTTATATCGAAGGATGGACCCCACACCGAAGTTGTCCCCACCTCAAACTTGAGCTGCCCTGATAGACCCAAGGGAGCCCTACAAACTGACATCAGGAACCTGGACTGCTGAGTTTTCTTTCCCAGGGAAAATGGAAAAAGGATGTGCCCAGGGGCCCCTGGCCCTGGGCTGGGGCCTCACTGCAAAGAATCCTTATATCGAAGGATGGACCCCACACCGAAGTTGTCCCCACCTCAAACTTGTGCTGCCCTGATAGAGCCAAGGCAGCCCTACAAACTGACATCAGGAACCTGGACTGCTGAGTTTTCTTTCCCAGGGAAAATGGAAAAAGAATGTGCCCAGGGGCCCCTAGCCCTGACTGCAAAGAATCCTTATATCGAAGGATGGACCCCACACCAAAGATGTCCCCACCTCAAACTTGTGCTGCCCTGATAGACCCAAGGGAGCCCTACATACTGACATCAGGAACCTGGACTGCTGAGTTTTCTTTCCCAGGGAAAATGGAAAAAGGATGTGCCCAGGGGCCCCTGGCCCTGACTGCAAAAAATCCTTATATCGAAGGATGGACCCCACACCGAAGTTCTCCCCACCTCAAACTTGTGCTGCCCTGATAGACCAAAGGGAGCCCTACAAACTGACATCAGGAACCTGGACTGCTGAGTTTTCTTTCCCAGGGAAAATGGAAAAAGGATGTGCCCAGGGGCCCCTGGCCCTGACTGCAAAAAATCCATATATCGAAGGATGGAACCCACACCGAAGTTGTCCCCACCTCAAACTTGTGCTGCCCTGATAGACTCAAGGGAGCCCTGCAAACTGACATCAGGAACCTGGACTGCTGAGTTTTCTTTCCCAGGGAAAATGGAAAAAGGATGTGCCCAGGGGCCCCTGGCCCTGGGCTGGGGCCTCACTGCAAAGAATCCTTATATCGAAGGATGGACCCCACACCGAAGTTGTCCCCACCTCAAACTTGTGCTGCCCTGATAGACCCAAGGGAGCCCTACAAACTGACATCAGGAACCTGGACTGCTGAGTTTTCTTTCCCAGGGAAAATGGAAAAAGGATGTGCCCAGGGGCCCCTGGCCCTGACTGCAAAAAATCCATATATCTAAGGATGGACCCCACACCGAAGTTGTCCGCACCTCAAACTTGTGCTGCCCTGATAGACCCAAGGGAGCCCTACAAACTGACATCAGGAACCTGGACTGCTGAGTTTTCTTTCCCAGGGAAAATGGAAAAAGGATGTGCCCAGGGGCCCCTGGCCCTGACTGCAAAAAATCCTTATATCGAAGGATGGACCCCACACCAAAGTTGTCCCCACCTCAAACTTGTGCTGCCCTGATAGACCCAAGGGAGCCCTACAAACTGACATCAGGAACCTGGACTGCTGAGTTTTCTTTCCCAGGGAAAATGGAAAAAGGATGTGCCCAGGGGCCCCTGGCCCTGACTGCAAAAAATCCTTATATCGAAGGATGGACCCCACACCGAAGTTGTCCCCACCTCAAACTTGTGCTGCCCTGATAGACCCAAGGGAGCCCTACAAACTGACATCAGGAACCTGGACTGCTGAGTTTTCTTTCCCAGGGAAACTGGAAAAAGGATGTGCCCAGGGGCCCCTGGCCCTGACTGCAAAAAATTCTTATATCGAAGGATGGACCCCAGACCGAAGTTGTCCCCACCTCAAACTTGTGCTGCCCTGATAGACCCAAGGGAGCCCTACAAACTGACATCAGGAACCTGGACTGCTGAGTTTTCTTTCCCAGGGAAAATGGAAAAAGGATGTGCCCAGGGGCCCCTGGCCCTGACTGCAAAAAATCCTTATATCGAAGGATGGACCCCACACCGAAGTTGTCCCCACCTCAAAATTGTGCTGCACTGATACACCCAAGAGAGCCCTACAAACTGACATCAGGAACCTGGACTGCTGAGTTTTCTTTCCCAGGGAAAATGGAAAAAGGATGTGGCCTGGGGACCCTGGCCCTGGGCTGGGGCCTCACTACAAAAAATCCTTATATCGAAGGATGGACCCCACACCGAAGTTGTCCCCACCTCAAACTTGTGCTGCCCTGATAGACCCAAGGGAGCCCTACAAACTGACATCAGGAACCTGGACTGCTGAGTTTTCTTTCCCAGGGAAAATGGAAAAAGGATGTGCCCGGGGGCCCCTGGCCCTGACTGCAAAAAATCCTTATATCGAAGGATGGACCCCACACCAAAGTTGTCTCTACCTCAAACTTGTGCTGCCCTGATAGACACAAGGGAGCCCTACAAACTGACATCAGGAACCTGGACTGCTGAGTTTTCTTTCCCAGGGAAAATGGAAAAAGGATGTGCCCAGGGGCCCCTGGCCCTGACTGCAAAAAATCCTTATATCGAAGGATGGAGCCCAGACCAAAGTTCTCCCCACCCCAAACTTGTGCTGCCCTGATAGACCCAAGGGAGCCCTACAAACTGACATCAGGAACCTGGACTGCTGAGTTTTCTTTCCCAGGGAAAATGGAAAAAGGATGTGCCCAGGGGCCCCTGGCCCTGACTGCAAAAAATCCTTATATCGAAGGATGGACCCCACACCGAAGTTGTCCCCACCTCAAACTTGTGCTGCACTTATACACCCATGGGAGCTCTACAACCTGACATCAGGAACCTGGACTGCTGAGTTTTCTTTCCCAGGGAAAATGGCCAAAGGTTGTGCCCAGGGGCCCCTGGCCCTGAGCCGGGGCCTCACTACAAAAAATCCTTATATCGAAGGATGGACCCCACACCGAAGTTGTCCCCACCTCAAACTTGTGCTGCCCTGATAGACCCAAGGGAGCCCTACAAACTGACATCAGGAACCTGGACTGTTGACTTTTCTTTCCCAGGGAAAATGGAAAAAGGATGTGCCCAGGGGCCCCTGGCGATGGTCTGGGGCCACACTGCAAAGAATCCTTATATCGAAGGATGGACCCCACACCGAAGATGTCCCAACCTCAAACTTGTGCTGCCCTGATAGACCAAAGGGAGCCCTACAAACTGACATCAGGAACCTGGACTGCTGAGTTTTCTTTCCCAGGGAAAATGGAAAAAGGATGTGCCCAAGGGCCCCTAGCCCTGACTGGAAAAAATCCTTATATCGAAGGATGGACCCCACACCGAAGTTGTCCCCACCTCAAACTTGTGCTGCCCTGATAGACCCAAGGGAGCCCAACAAACTGACATCAGGAACCTGGACTGCTGCGTTTTCTTTCCCAGGGAAAATGGAAAAAGGATGTGCCCAGGGGCCCCTGGCCCTGGGCCCCTGGCCCTGACTGCAAAAAATCCTTATATCGAAGGATGGACCCCACACCGAAGTTGTCCCCACCTCAAACTTGTGCTGCACTGATACACCCAAGGGAGCCCTACAAACTGACATCAGGAACCTGGACTGCTGAGTTTTCTTTCCCAAGGAAAATGGAAAAAGGATGTGCCCAGGGGCCCCTAGCCATGGGCTGGGGCCTCACTGCAAAGAATCCTTATATCGAAGGATGGACCCCAGACCGAAGTTGTCCCCACCTCAAACTTGTGCTGCCCTGATAGACCCACGGAAGCCCTACAAACTGACATCAGGAACCTGGACTGCTGAGTTTTCTTTCCCAGGGAAAATGGAAAAAGGATGTGCCCAGGGGCCCCTGGCCCTGACTGCAAAAATTCCTTATATCGAAGGATGGACCCCACACCGAAGTTGTCCCCACCTCAAACTTGTGCTGCCCTGATAGACCCAAGGGAGCCCTACAAACTGACATCAGGAACCTGGACTGCTGAGTTTTCTTTCCCAGGGAAAATGGAAAAAGGATGTGCCCAAGGGCCCCTGGCCATGACTGCAAAAAATCCATATATCGAAGGATGGACCCCACACCGAAGTTGTCCCCACCTCAAACTTGTGCTGCCCTGATAGACTCAAGGGAGCCCTACAAACTGACATCAGGAACCTGGACTGCTGAGTTTTCTTTCCCAGGGAAAATGGAAAAAGGATGTGCCCAGGGGCCCCTGGCCCTGACTGCAAAAAATCCTTATATCGAAGGATGGAGCCCACACCGAAGTTGTCCCCACCTCAAACTTGTGCTGCCCTGATAGACCAAAGGGAGCCCTACAAACTGACATCAGGAACCTGGACTGCTGAGTTTTCTTTCCCAGGGAAAATGGAAAAAGGATGTGCCCAGGGGCCCCTGGCCCTGACTGCAAAAAATCCTTATATCGAAGGATGGACCCCACACCGAAGTTGTCCCCACCTCAAAATTGTGCTGCACTGATACACCCAAGGGAGCCCTACAAACTGACATCAGGAACCTGGACTGCTGAGTTTTCTTTCCCAGGGAAAATGGAAAAAGGATGTGCCCAGGGGACCCTGGCCCTGGGCTGGGGCCTCACTACAAAAAATCCTTATATCGAAGGATGGACCCCACACCGAAGTTGTCCCCACCTCAAACTTGTGCTGCCCTGATAGACCCAAGGGAGCCCTACAAACTGACATCAGGAACCTGGACTGCTGAGTTTTCTTTCCCAGGGAAAATGGAAAAAGGATGTGCCCAGGGGCCCCTGGCCCTGACTGCAAAAAATCCTTATATCGAAGGATGGAGCCCACACCAAAGTTGTCTCTACCTCAAACTTGTGCTGCCCTGATAGACCCAAGGGAGCCCTACAAACTGACATCAGGAACCTGGACTGCTGAGTTTTCTTTCCCAGGGAAAATGGAAAAAGGATGTGCCCAGGGGCCCCTGGCCCTGGGCCAGGGCCTCACTACAAAAAATCCTTATATCGAAGGATGGACCCCACACCGAAGTTGTCCCCACCTCAAACTTGTGCTGCCCTGATAGACCCAAGGGAGCCCTACAAACTGACATCAGGAACCTGGACTGCTGAGTTTTCTTTCCCAGGGAAAATGGAAAAAGGATGTGCCCAGGGGCCCCTAGCCATGGGCTGGGGCCTCACTGCAAAGAATCCTTATATCGAAGGACGTACCCCAGACCGAAGTTGTCCCCACCTCAAACTTGTGCTGCCCTGATAGACCCAAGGGAGCCCTACAAACTGACATCAGGAACCTGGACTGCTGAGTTTTCTTTCCCAGGGAAAATGGAAAAAGGATGTGCCCAGGGGCCCCTGGCCCTGACTGCAAAAACTCCTTATATCGAAGGATGGACCCCAGACCGAAGTTGTCCCCACCTCAAACTTGTGCTGCCCTGATAGACCCAAGGGAGCCCTACAAACTGACATCAGGAACCTGGACTGCTGAGTTTTCTTTCCCAAGGAAAATGGAAAAAGGATGTGCCCAAGGGCCCCTGGCCCTGACTGCAAAAAATCCATATATCGAAGGATGGACCCCACACCGAAGTTGTCCCCACCTTAAAATTGCGCTGCCCTGATAGAGCCAAGGGAGCCCTACAAACTGACATCAGGAACCTGGACAGATGAGTTTCCTTTCCCAGGGAAACTGTGCAAAGGTTGTGCCCAGGGACCCCTAGCCGTGACTGCAAAAAATCCTTATATCGAAGGATGGACCCCACACCGAAGTTGTCCCCACCTCAAACTTGTGCTGCCCTGATACACCCAAGGGAGCCCTACAAACTGACATCAGGAACCTGGACTGCTGAGTTTTCTTTCCCAGGGAAAATGGAAAAAGGATGTGCCCAGGGGCCCCTGGCCCTGACTGCAAAGAATCCATATATCGAAGGATGGAGCGCAGACCGAAGGTGTCCCCAACTCAAACTTGTGCTGCCCTGATACACCCAAGGGAGCCCTAAAAACTGATATCAGGAACCTGGACTTCTGAGTTTTCTTTCCCAGGGAAAATGGCCAAAGGATTTGCCCAGGGGCCCCTGGCCCTGGGCTGGGCCCTGATTGCAAAGAATCCTTATATCGAAGGATGGAGCCCAGACCAAAGTTGTCCCCACCTCAAACTTGTGCTGCCCTGATACACCCAAGGGAGCCCTACAAACTGACATCAGGAACCTGGACTGCTGAGTTTTCTTTCCCAGGGAAAATGGCCAAAGGATGTGCCCAGGGGCCCCTGGCCCTGGGCTGGGGCCTCACTGCAAAGAATCCTTATATCGAAGGATGGACCGCACACCAAAGTTGTCCCCACCTCAAACTTGTGCTTCCCTGATAGACCCAAGGGAGCCCTACAAACTGACATCAGGAACCTGGACTGCTGAGTTTTCTTTCCCAGGGAAAATGGAAAAAGGATGTGCCCAGGGGCCCGTGGCGCTGGGCTGGGACTGGACTGCAAAGAATCCTTATATCGAAGGATGGACCCTAGACTGAAGTTGTCCCCACCTCAAACTTGTGCTGCCCTGATAGACCCAAGGGAGCCCTACAAACTTACATCAGGAACCTGGACTGCTGAGTTTTCTTTCCCAGGGAAAATGGAAAAGGATGTGCCCAGGGGCCCCTGGCCCTGACTGCAAAGAATCCTTATATCGAAGGATGGACCCCACCCCGAAGATGTCCCCACCTCAAACTTGTGCTGCCCTGATAGACCCACGGAACCCCTACAAACTGACATCAGGAACCTGGACTGCTGAGTTTTCTTTCCCAGGGAAAATGGAAAAAGGATGTGCCATGGGGCCCCTGGCCCTGACTGCAAAAAATCCATATATCTAAGGATGGACCCCACACCGAAGTTGTCCCCACCTCAAACTTGTGCTGCACTGATACACCCAAGGGAGCCCTACAAACTGACATCAGGAACCTGGACTGCTGAGTTTTCTTTCCCAGGGAAAATGGAAAAAGGATGTGCCCAGGGGCCCCTGGCCCTGGGCTGGGGCCTCACTGCAAAGAATCCTTATATAGAAGGATGGACCCCACACCGAAGTTGTCCCCACCTCAAACTTGTGCTGCCCTGATAGACCCACGGGAGCCCTACAAACTGACATCTGGAACTTGGACTGATGAGTTTCCTTTCCCAGGGAAAATGGCCAAAGGTTGTGCCCAGGGGCCCCTAGCCGTGACTGCAAAAAATCCTTATATCGAAGGATGGACCCCACACCGAAGTTGTCCCCACCTCAAACTTGTGCTGCCCTGATAGACCCAAGGGAGCCCTACAAACTGACATCAGGAACCTGGACTGCTGAGTTTTCTTTCCCAGGGAAAATGGAAAAAGGATGTGCCCGGGGGCCCCTGGCCCTGACTGCAAAAAATCCTTATATCGAAGGATGGACCCCACACCAAAGTTGTCCCCACCTCAAACTTGTGCTGCCCTGATAGACCCAAGGGAGCCCTACGAAGTGACATCAGGAACCTGGACTGCTGAGCTTTCTTTCCCAGGGAAAATGGAAATAGGGTGTGCCCAGGGGCTTCTGGCCCTGACTGCAAAGAATCCTTATATCGAAGGATGGACCCCACACCGAAGTTGTCCCCACCTCAAACTTGTGCTGCACTGATACACCCAAGGGAGCCCTACAAACTGACATCAGGAACCTGGACTGATGAGTTTTCTTTCCCAGGGAAAATGGAAAAAGGATGTGCCCAGGGGCTTCTGGCCCTGACTGCAAAAAATCCTTATATCGAAGGATGGACCCCACACCGAAGTTGTCCCCACCTCAAACTTGTGCTGCACTGATACACCCAAGGGAGCCCTACAAACTGACATCAGGAACCTGGATGCTGAGTTTTCTTTCCCAGGGAAAATGGCCAAAGGTTGTGCCCAGGGGCCCCTGGTCCTGGGCTGGAGCCTCACTACAAAAAATCCTCATATCGAAGGATGGATCCCACACCGAAATTGTCCCCACCTCAATCTTGTGCTGCCCTGATAGACCCAAGGGAACCCTACAAACTGACATCAGCAACCTGGACTGCTGAATTTTCTTTCCCAGGGAAAATGGAAAAAGGATGTGCCCAGGGGCCCCTGGCCCTGAATGCAAAGAATCCTTATATCGAAGGATGGACCCCACACCGAAGTTGTCCCCACCTCAAACTTGTTCTGCCCTGATACACCCAAGGGAGCCCTACAAACTGACATCAGGAACCTGGACTGCTGAGTTTTCTTTCCCAGGGAAAATGGAAAAAGGGTGTGCCCAGGGGCCCCTGGCCCTGACTGCAAAGAATCCTTATATCGAAGGATGGACCCCACACCGAAGTTGTCCCCACCTCAAACTTGTGCTGCCCTGATAGACAAAAGGGAGCCCTACAAACTGACATCAGGAACCTGGACTGCTGAGTTTTCTTTCCCAGGGAAAATGGAAAAAGGATGTGCCCAGGGGCCCGTGGCGCTGGGCTGGGACCGGACTGCCAAGAATCCTTATATCGAAGGATGGAGCCCAGACCAAAGTTGTCCCCACCTCAAACTTGTGCTGCCCTGATAGACCCAAGGGAGCCCTACAAACTTACATCAGGAACCTGGACTGCTGAGTTTTCTTTCCCAGGGAAAATGGAAAAGGATGTGCCCAGGGGCCCCTGGCCCTGACTGCAAAGAATCCTTATATCGAAGGATGGACCCCACACCGCAGATGTCCCAACCTCAAACTTGTGCTGCCCTGATAGACCCAAGGGAGCCCTACAAACTGACATCAGGAACCTGGACTGCTGAGTTTTCTTTCCCAGGGAAAATGGAAAAAGGATGTGCCCAGGGGCCCCTGGCCCTGACTGCAAAGAATCCTTATATCGAAGGATGGACCCCACACCGAAGTTGTCCCCACCTCAAACTTGTGCTGCCCTGATAGACCCAAGGGAGCCCTACAAACTGACATCAGGAACCTGGACTGCTGAGTTTTCTTTCCCAGAGAAAATGGAAAAAGGATGTGCCCAGGGGCCACTGGACCAGGGCTGGGGCCTCACTGCAAAGAATCCTTATATCGAAGGATGGACCCCACACCGAATTTGTCCCCACCTCAAACTTGTGCTGCCCTGATAGAGCCAAGGGAGCCCTACAAACTGACATCAGGAACCTGGACTGCTTAGTTTTCTTTCCCAGGGAAAATGGAAAAAGGATGTGCCCAGGGGCCCCTGGCCCTGGGCTGGGGCCTCACTGCAAAGAATCCTTATATCGAAGGATGGAGCCCACACCAAAGTTGTCCCCACCTTAAAATTGTGCTGCTCTGGTAGAGCCAAGGGAGCCCTACAAACTGACATCAGGAACTTGGACAGATGAGTTTCCTTTCGAAGGGAAACTGGCCAAAGGTTGTGCCCAGGGGCCCCTAGCCGTGACTGCAAAAAATCCTTATATCGAAGGATGGACCCCACACCGAAGTTGTCCCCACCTCAAACTTGTGCTGCCCTGATAGACCAAAGGGAGCCCTACAAACTGGCATCAGGAACCTGGACTGCTGAGTTTTCTTTCCCAGGGAAAATGGAAAAAGGATTTGCCCAGGGGCCCCTGGCCCTGGGCTGGGCCCTGATTGCAAAGAATCCTTATATCGAAGGATGGAGCCCAGACCAAAGTTGTCCCCACCTCAAACTTGTGCTGCCCTGATAGACCCAAGGGAGCCCTACAAACTGGCATCAGGAACCTGGACTGCTGAGTTTTCTTTCCCAGGGAAAATGGAAAAAGGATGTGCCCAGGGGCCCCTGGCCCTGACTGCAAAAAATCCTTATATCGAAGGATGGACCCCACACCGAAGTTGTCCCCACCTCGAACTTCGGCAGCCCTGATACACCCAAGGGAGCCCTACAAACTGACATCAGGAACCTGGACTGCTGAGTTTTCTTTCCCAGGGAAAATGGCCAAAGGATGTGCCCAGGGGCCCCTGGCCCTGGGCTGGGGCCTCACTGCAAAGAATCCTTATATCGAAGGATGGAGCCCACACCGAAGTTGTCCCCACCTCAAACTTGTGCTGCCCTGATAGACCCAAGGGAGCCCTACAAACTGACATCAGGAACCTGGAGTGCTGAGTTTTCTTTCCCAGGGAAAATGGAAAAGGATGTGCCCAGGGGCCCCTGGCCCTGACTGCAAAGAATCCTTATATGGAAGCATGGACCCCACACCGAAGATGTCCCCACCTCAAACTTGTGCTGCCCTGATAGACCCACGGAAGCCCTACAAACTGACATCAGGAACCTGGACTGCTGAGTTTTCTTTCCCAGGGAAAATGGAAAAAGGATGTGCCCAGGGGCCCCTGACCCTGGGCTGGGGCCTCAATGCAAAGAATCCTTATATCGAAGGATGGACCCCACACCGAAGTTGTCCCCACCTCAAACTTGTGCTGCCCTGATACACCCAAGGGAGCCCTACAAACCGACATCAGGAACCTGGACTGCTGAGTTTTCTTTCCCAGGGAAAATGGAAAAAGGATGTGCCATGGGGCCCCTGGCCCTGACTGCAAAAAATCCATATATCGAAGGATGGAGCCCACACCGAAGTTGTCCCCACCTCAAACTTGTGCTGCCCTGATAGACCCAAGGGAGCCCTACAAACTGACATCAGGAACCTGGACTGCTGAGTTTTCTTTCCCAGGGAAAATGGAAAAAGGATGTGCCCAGGGGCCCCTGGCCCTGGACAGGGGCCTCACTGCAAAAAATCCTTATATCGAAGGATGGACCGCACACCAAAGTTGTCCCCACCTCAAACTTGTGCTTCCCTGATAGACCCAAGGGAGCCCTACAAACTGACATCAGGAACCTGGACTGCTGAGTTTTCTTTCCCAGGGAAAATGGAAAAAGGATGTGCCCAGGGGCCCGTGGCGCTGGGCTGGGACCTCACTACAAAAAATCCTCATATCGAAGGATGGATCCCACACCGAAATTGTCCCCACCTCAATCTTGTGCTGCCCTGATAGACCCAAGGGAACCCTACAAACTGACATCAGCAACCTGGACTGCTGAATTTTCTTTCCCAGGGAAAATGGAAAAATGATGTGCCCAGGGGCCCCTGGCCCTGACTGCAAAAAATCCTTATATCGAAGGATGGATCCCAGACCAAAGTTCTCCCCACCTCAAACTTGTGCTGCCCTGATAGACCCAAGGGAGCCCTACAAACTGACATCAGGAACCTGGACTGCTGAGTTTTCTTTCCCAGGGAAAATGGAAAAAGGATGTGCCCAGGGGCCCCTGGCCCTGACTGCAAAAAATCCTTATATCGAAGGATGGAGCCCAGACCGAAGTTCTCCCCACCTCAAACTTGTGCTGCCCTGATAGACCCAAGGGAGCCCTACAAACTGACATCAGGAACCTGGACTGCTGAGTTTTCTTTCCCAGGGAAAATGGAAAAAGGATGTGCCCAGGGGCCCGTGGCGCTGGGCTGGGACCGGACTGCCAAGAATCCTTATATCGAAGGATGGAGCCCAGACCAAAGTTGTCCCCACCTCAAACTTGTGCTGCCCTGATAGACCCAAGGGAGCCCTACAAACTTACATCAGGAACCTGGACTGCTGAGTTTTCTTTCCCAGGGAAAATGGAAAAGGATGTGCCCAGGGGCCCCTGGCCCTGACTGCAAAGAATCCTTATATCGAAGGATGGACCCCAGACCGAAGTTGTCCCCACCTCAAACTTGTGCTGCCCTGATAGACCCACGGAAGCCCTACAAACTGACATCAGGAACCTGGACTGCTGAGTTTTCTTTCCCAGGGAAAATGGAAAAAGGATGTGCCCAGGGGCCCCTGGCCCTGACTGCAAAAATTCCTTATATCGAAGGATGGACCCCACACCGAAGTTGTCCCCACCTCAAACTTGTGCTGCCCTGATAGACCCAAGGGAGCCCTACAAACTGACATCAGGAACCTGGACTGCTGAGTTTTCTTTCCCAGGGAAAATGGAAAAAGGATGTGCCCAAGGGCCCCTGGCCATGACTGCAAAAAATCCATATATCGAAGGATGGACCCCACACCGAAGTTGTCCCCACCTCAAACTTGTGCTGCCCTGATAGACTCAAGGGAGCCCTACAAACTGACATCAGGAACCTGGACTGCTGAGTTTTCTTTCCCAGGGAAAATGGAAAAAGGATGTGCCCAGGGGCCCCTGGCCCTGACTGCAAAAAATCCTTATATCGAAGGATGGAGCCCACACCGAAGTTGTCCCCACCTCAAACTTGTGCTGCCCTGATAGACCAAAGGGAGCCCTACAAACTGACATCAGGAACCTGGACTGCTGAGTTTTCTTTCCCAGGGAAAATGGAAAAAGGATGTGCCCAGGGGCCCCTGGCCCTGACTGCAAAAAATCCTTATATCGAAGGATGGAGCCCACACCAAAGTTGTCTCTACCTCAAACTTGTGCTGCCCTGATAGACCCAAGGGAGCCCTACAAACTGACATCAGGAACCTGGACTGCTGAGTTTTCTTTCCCAGGGAAAATGGAAAAAGGATGTGCCCAGGGGCCCCTGGCCCTGGGCCAGGGCCTCACTACAAAAAATCCTTATATCGAAGGATGGACCCCACACCGAAGTTGTCCCCACCTCAAACTTGTGCTGCCCTGATAGACCCAAGGGAGCCCTACAAACTGACATCAGGAACCTGGACTGCTGAGTTTTCTTTCCCAGGGAAAATGGAAAAAGGATGTGCCCAGGGGCCCCTAGCCATGGGCTGGGGCCTCACTGCAAAGAATCCTTATATCGAAGGACGTACCCCAGACCGAAGTTGTCCCCACCTCAAACTTGTGCTGCCCTGATAGACCCAAGGGAGCCCTACAAACTGACATCAGGAACCTGGACTGCTGAGTTTTCTTTCCCAGGGAAAATGGAAAAAGGATGTGCCCAGGGGCCCCTGGCCCTGACTGCAAAAACTCCTTATATCGAAGGATGGACCCCAGACCGAAGTTGTCCCCACCTCAAACTTGTGCTGCCCTGATAGACCCAAGGGAGCCCTACAAACTGACATCAGGAACCTGGACTGCTGAGTTTTCTTTCCCAAGGAAAATGGAAAAAGGATGTGCCCAAGGGCCCCTGGCCCTGACTGCAAAAAATCCATATATCGAAGGATGGACCCCACACCGAAGTTGTCCCCACCTTAAAATTGCGCTGCCCTGATAGAGCCAAGGGAGCCCTACAAACTGACATCAGGAACCTGGACAGATGAGTTTCCTTTCCCAGGGAAACTGTGCAAAGGTTGTGCCCAGGGACCCCTAGCCGTGACTGCAAAAAATCCTTATATCGAAGGATGGACCCCACACCGAAGTTGTCCCCACCTCAAACTTGTGCTGCCCTGATACACCCAAGGGAGCCCTACAAACTGACATCAGGAACCTGGACTGCTGAGTTTTCTTTCCCAGGGAAAATGGAAAAAGGATGTGCCCAGGGGCCCCTGGCCCTGACTGCAAAGAATCCATATATCGAAGGATGGAGCGCAGACCGAAGGTGTCCCCAACTCAAACTTGTGCTGCCCTGATACACCCAAGGGAGCCCTAAAAACTGATATCAGGAACCTGGACTTCTGAGTTTTCTTTCCCAGGGAAAATGGCCAAAGGATTTGCCCAGGGGCCCCTGGCCCTGGGCTGGGCCCTGATTGCAAAGAATCCTTATATCGAAGGATGGAGCCCAGACCAAAGTTGTCCCCACCTCAAACTTGTGCTGCCCTGATACACCCAAGGGAGCCCTACAAACTGACATCAGGAACCTGGACTGCTGAGTTTTCTTTCCCAGGGAAAATGGCCAAAGGATGTGCCCAGGGGCCCCTGGCCCTGGGCTGGGGCCTCACTGCAAAGAATCCTTATATCGAAGGATGGACCGCACACCAAAGTTGTCCCCACCTCAAACTTGTGCTTCCCTGATAGACCCAAGGGAGCCCTACAAACTGACATCAGGAACCTGGACTGCTGAGTTTTCTTTCCCAGGGAAAATGGAAAAAGGATGTGCCCAGGGGCCCGTGGCGCTGGGCTGGGACTGGACTGCAAAGAATCCTTATATCGAAGGATGGACCCTAGACTGAAGTTGTCCCCACCTCAAACTTGTGCTGCCCTGATAGACCCAAGGGAGCCCTACAAACTTACATCAGGAACCTGGACTGCTGAGTTTTCTTTCCCAGGGAAAATGGAAAAGGATGTGCCCAGGGGCCCCTGGCCCTGACTGCAAAGAATCCTTATATCGAAGGATGGACCCCACCCCGAAGATGTCCCCACCTCAAACTTGTGCTGCCCTGATAGACCCACGGAACCCCTACAAACTGACATCAGGAACCTGGACTGCTGAGTTTTCTTTCCCAGGGAAAATGGAAAAAGGATGTGCCATGGGGCCCCTGGCCCTGACTGCAAAAAATCCATATATCTAAGGATGGACCCCACACCGAAGTTGTCCCCACCTCAAACTTGTGCTGCACTGATACACCCAAGGGAGCCCTACAAACTGACATCAGGAACCTGGACTGCTGAGTTTTCTTTCCCAGGGAAAATGGAAAAAGGATGTGCCCAGGGGCCCCTGGCCCTGGGCTGGGGCCTCACTGCAAAGAATCCTTATATAGAAGGATGGACCCCACACCGAAGTTGTCCCCACCTCAAACTTGTGCTGCCCTGATAGACCCACGGGAGCCCTACAAACTGACATCTGGAACTTGGACTGATGAGTTTCCTTTCCCAGGGAAAATGGCCAAAGGTTGTGCCCAGGGGCCCCTAGCCGTGACTGCAAAAAATCCTTATATCGAAGGATGGACCCCACACCGAAGTTGTCCCCACCTCAAACTTGTGCTGCCCTGATAGACCCAAGGGAGCCCTACAAACTGACATCAGGAACCTGGACTGCTGAGTTTTCTTTCCCAGGGAAAATGGAAAAAGGATGTGCCCGGGGGCCCCTGGCCCTGACTGCAAAAAATCCTTATATCGAAGGATGGACCCCACACCAAAGTTGTCCCCACCTCAAACTTGTGCTGCCCTGATAGACCCAAGGGAGCCCTACGAAGTGACATCAGGAACCTGGACTGCTGAGCTTTCTTTCCCAGGGAAAATGGAAATAGGGTGTGCCCAGGGGCTTCTGGCCCTGACTGCAAAGAATCCTTATATCGAAGGATGGACCCCACACCGAAGTTGTCCCCACCTCAAACTTGTGCTGCACTGATACACCCAAGGGAGCCCTACAAACTGACATCAGGAACCTGGACTGATGAGTTTTCTTTCCCAGGGAAAATGGAAAAAGGATGTGCCCAGGGGCTTCTGGCCCTGACTGCAAAAAATCCTTATATCGAAGGATGGACCCCACACCGAAGTTGTCCCCACCTCAAACTTGTGCTGCACTGATACACCCAAGGGAGCCCTACAAACTGACATCAGGAACCTGGATGCTGAGTTTTCTTTCCCAGGGAAAATGGCCAAAGGTTGTGCCCAGGGGCCCCTGGTCCTGGGCTGGAGCCTCACTACAAAAAATCCTCATATCGAAGGATGGATCCCACACCGAAATTGTCCCCACCTCAATCTTGTGCTGCCCTGATAGACCCAAGGGAACCCTACAAACTGACATCAGCAACCTGGACTGCTGAATTTTCTTTCCCAGGGAAAATGGAAAAAGGATGTGCCCAGGGGCCCCTGGCCCTGAATGCAAAGAATCCTTATATCGAAGGATGGACCCCACACCGAAGTTGTCCCCACCTCAAACTTGTTCTGCCCTGATACACCCAAGGGAGCCCTACAAACTGACATCAGGAACCTGGACTGCTGAGTTTTCTTTCCCAGGGAAAATGGAAAAAGGGTGTGCCCAGGGGCCCCTGGCCCTGACTGCAAAGAATCCTTATATCGAAGGATGGACCCCACACCGAAGTTGTCCCCACCTCAAACTTGTGCTGCCCTGATAGACAAAAGGGAGCCCTACAAACTGACATCAGGAACCTGGACTGCTGAGTTTTCTTTCCCAGGGAAAATGGAAAAAGGATGTGCCCAGGGGCCCGTGGCGCTGGGCTGGGACCGGACTGCCAAGAATCCTTATATCGAAGGATGGAGCCCAGACCAAAGTTGTCCCCACCTCAAACTTGTGCTGCCCTGATAGACCCAAGGGAGCCCTACAAACTTACATCAGGAACCTGGACTGCTGAGTTTTCTTTCCCAGGGAAAATGGAAAAGGATGTGCCCAGGGGCCCCTGGCCCTGACTGCAAAGAATCCTTATATCGAAGGATGGACCCCACACCGCAGATGTCCCAACCTCAAACTTGTGCTGCCCTGATAGACCCAAGGGAGCCCTACAAACTGACATCAGGAACCTGGACTGCTGAGTTTTCTTTCCCAGGGAAAATGGAAAAAGGATGTGCCCAGGGGCCCCTGGCCCTGACTGCAAAGAATCCTTATATCGAAGGATGGACCCCACACCGAAGTTGTCCCCACCTCAAACTTGTGCTGCCCTGATAGACCCAAGGGAGCCCTACAAACTGACATCAGGAACCTGGACTGCTGAGTTTTCTTTCCCAGAGAAAATGGAAAAAGGATGTGCCCAGGGGCCACTGGACCAGGGCTGGGGCCTCACTGCAAAGAATCCTTATATCGAAGGATGGACCCCACACCGAATTTGTCCCCACCTCAAACTTGTGCTGCCCTGATAGAGCCAAGGGAGCCCTACAAACTGACATCAGGAACCTGGACTGCTTAGTTTTCTTTCCCAGGGAAAATGGAAAAAGGATGTGCCCAGGGGCCCCTGGCCCTGGGCTGGGGCCTCACTGCAAAGAATCCTTATATCGAAGGATGGAGCCCACACCAAAGTTGTCCCCACCTTAAAATTGTGCTGCTCTGGTAGAGCCAAGGGAGCCCTACAAACTGACATCAGGAACTTGGACAGATGAGTTTCCTTTCGAAGGGAAACTGGCCAAAGGTTGTGCCCAGGGGCCCCTAGCCGTGACTGCAAAAAATCCTTATATCGAAGGATGGACCCCACACCGAAGTTGTCCCCACCTCAAACTTGTGCTGCCCTGATAGACCCAAGGGAGCCCTACAAACTGGCATCAGGAACCTGGACTGCTGAGTTTTCTTTCCCAGGGAAAATGGAAAAAGGATTTGCCCAGGGGCCCCTGGCCCTGGGCTGGGCCCTGATTGCAAAGAATCCTTATATCGAAGGATGGAGCCCAGACCAAAGTTGTCCCCACCTC
Source organism: Lonchura striata (assembly GCF_046129695.1). NCBI lineage: Eukaryota > Metazoa > Chordata > Aves > Passeriformes > Estrildidae > Lonchura > Lonchura striata. The sequence continues at coordinate 736,453 of NC_134623.1, forward strand.
AAACTTGTGCTGCCCTGATAGACCCAAGGGAGCCCTACAAACTGGCATCAGGAACCTGGACTGCTGAGTTTTCTTTCCCAGGGAAAATGGAAAAAGGATGTGCCCAGGGGCCCCTGGCCCTGACTGCAAAAAATCCTTATATCGAAGGATGGACCCCACACCGAAGTTGTCCCCACCTCGAACTTCGGCAGCCCTGATACACCCAAGGGAGCCCTACAAACTGACATCAGGAACCTGGACTGCTGAGTTTTCTTTCCCAGGGAAAATGGCCAAAGGATGTGCCCAGGGGCCCCTGGCCCTGGGCTGGGGCCTCACTGCAAAGAATCCTTATATCGAAGGATGGAGCCCACACCGAAGTTGTCCCCACCTCAAACTTGTGCTGCCCTGATAGACCCAAGGGAGCCCTACAAACTGACATCAGGAACCTGGAGTGCTGAGTTTTCTTTCCCAGGGAAAATGGAAAAGGATGTGCCCAGGGGCCCCTGGCCCTGACTGCAAAGAATCCTTATATGGAAGCATGGACCCCACACCGAAGATGTCCCCACCTCAAACTTGTGCTGCCCTGATAGACCCACGGAAGCCCTACAAACTGACATCAGGAACCTGGACTGCTGAGTTTTCTTTCCCAGGGAAAATGGAAAAAGGATGTGCCCAGGGGCCCCTGACCCTGGGCTGGGGCCTCAATGCAAAGAATCCTTATATCGAAGGATGGACCCCACACCGAAGTTGTCCCCACCTCAAACTTGTGCTGCCCTGATACACCCAAGGGAGCCCTACAAACCGACATCAGGAACCTGGACTGCTGAGTTTTCTTTCCCAGGGAAAATGGAAAAAGGATGTGCCATGGGGCCCCTGGCCCTGACTGCAAAAAATCCATATATCGAAGGATGGAGCCCACACCGAAGTTGTCCCCACCTCAAACTTGTGCTGCCCTGATAGACCCAAGGGAGCCCTACAAACTGACATCAGGAACCTGGACTGCTGAGTTTTCTTTCCCAGGGAAAATGGAAAAAGGATGTGCCCAGGGGCCCCTGGCCCTGGACAGGGGCCTCACTGCAAAAAATCCTTATATCGAAGGATGGACCGCACACCAAAGTTGTCCCCACCTCAAACTTGTGCTTCCCTGATAGACCCAAGGGAGCCCTACAAACTGACATCAGGAACCTGGACTGCTGAGTTTTCTTTCCCAGGGAAAATGGAAAAAGGATGTGCCCAGGGGCCCGTGGCGCTGGGCTGGGACCTCACTACAAAAAATCCTCATATCGAAGGATGGATCCCACACCGAAATTGTCCCCACCTCAATCTTGTGCTGCCCTGATAGACCCAAGGGAACCCTACAAACTGACATCAGCAACCTGGACTGCTGAATTTTCTTTCCCAGGGAAAATGGAAAAATGATGTGCCCAGGGGCCCCTGGCCCTGACTGCAAAAAATCCTTATATCGAAGGATGGATCCCAGACCAAAGTTGTCCCCACCTCAAACTTGTGCTGCCCTGATAGACCCAAGGGAGCCCTACAAACTGACATCAGGAACCTGGACTGCTGAGTTTTCTTTCCCAGGGAAAATGGAAAAAGGATGTGCCCAGGGGCCCCTGGCCCTGACTGCAAAAAATCCTTATATCGAAGGATGGAGCCCAGACCGAAGTTCTCCCCACCTCAAACTTGTGCTGCCCTGATAGACCCAAGGGAGCCCTACAAACTGACATCAGGAACCTGGACTGCTGAGTTTTCTTTCCCAGGGAAAATGGAAAAAGGATGTGCCCAGGGGCCCGTGGCGCTGGGCTGGGACCGGACTGCCAAGAATCCTTATATCGAAGGATGGAGCCCAGACCAAAGTTGTCCCCACCTCAAACTTGTGCTGCCCTGATAGACCCAAGGGAGCCCTACAAACTTACATCAGGAACCTGGACTGCTGAGTTTTCTTTCCCAGGGAAAATGGAAAAGGATGTGCCCAGGGGCCCCTGGCCCTGACTGCAAAGAATCCTTATATCGAAGGATGGACCCCACACCGAAGTTGTCCCCACCTCAAACTTGTGCTGCCCTGATAGACCCACGGAAGCCCTACAAACTGACATCAGGAACCTGGACTGCTGAGTTTTCTTTCCCAGGGAAAATGGAAAAAGGATGTGCCCAGGGCCCCTGGCCCTGGGCTGGCGCCTCAATGCAAAGAATCCTTATATCGAAGGATGGACCCCACACCGCAGATGTCCCAACCTCAAACTTGTGCTGCCCTGATAGACCCAAGGGAGCCCTACAAACTGACATCAGGAACCTGGACTGCTGAGTTTTCTTTCCCAGGGAAAATGGAAAAAGGATGTGCCCAGGGGCCCCTGGCCCTGACTGCAAAGAATCCTTATATCGAAGGATGGAGCGCAGACCGAAGGTGTCCCCACCTCAAACTTGTGCTGCCCTGATACACCCAAGGGAGCCCTACAAACAGACATCAGCAACCTGGACTTCTGAGTTTTCTTTCCCAGGGAAAATGGAAAAAGGATTTGCCCAGGGGCCCCTGGCCCTGGGCTGGGCCCTGATTGCAAAGAATCCTTATATCGAAGGATGGAGCCCAGACCAAAGTTGTCCCCACCTCAAACTTGTGCTGCCCTGATAGACCCAAGGGAGCCCTACAAACTGACATCAGGAACCTGGACTGCTGAGTTTTCTTTCCCAGGGAAAATGGAAAAAGGATGTGCCCAGGGGCCCCTGGCCCTGACTGCAAAAAATCCTTATATCGAAGGATGGACCCCACACCGAAGTTGTCCCCACCTCGAACTTCGGCAGCCCTGATACACCCAAGGGAGCCCTACAAACTGACATCAGGAACCTGGACTGCTGAGTTTTCTTTCCCAGGGAAAATGGCCAAAGGATGTGCCCAGGGGCCCCTGGCCCTGGGCTGGGGCCTCACTGCAAAGAATCCTTATATCGAAGGATGGACCGCACACCAAAATTGTCCCCACCTCAAACTTGTGCTACCCTGATAGACCCAAGGGAGCCCTACAAACTGACATCAGGAACCTGGACTGCTGAGTTTTCTTTCCCAGGGAAAATGGAAAAGGATCTGCCCAGGGGCCCCTGGCCCTGACTGCAAAGAATCGTTTTATGGAAGGATGGACCCCACACCGAAGATGTCCCCACCTCAAACTTGTGCTGCCCTGATAGACCCACGGAAGCCCTACAAACTGACATCAGGAACCTGGACTGCTGAGTTTTCTTTCCCAAGGAAAATGGAAAAAGGATGTGCCCAGGGGCCCCTGACCCTGGGCTGGGGCCTCAATGCAAAGAATCCTTATATCGAAGGATGGACCCCACACCGAAGTCGTCCCCACCTCAAACTTGTGCTACCCTGATACACCCAAGGGAGCCCTACAAACCGACATCAGGAACCTGGACTGCTGAGTTTTCTTTCCCAGGGAAAATGGAAAAAGGATGTGCCATGGGGCCCCTGGCCCTGACTGCAAAAAATCCATATATCGAAGGATGGACCCCACACCGAAGTTGTCCCCACCTCAAACTTGTGCTGCCCTGATAGACCCAAGGGAGCCCTACAAACTGACATCAGGAACCTGGACTGCTGAGTTTTCTTTCCCAGGGAAAATGGAAAAAGGATGTGCCCAGGGGCCCCTGGCCCTGGGCTGGGGCCTCACTGCAAAGAATCCTTATATCGAAGGATGGACCCCAGACCAAAGTTGTCCCCACCTCAAACTTGTGCTGCCCTGATAGACCCAAGGGAGCCCTACAAACTGACATCAGGAACCTGGACTGCTGAGTTTTCTTTCCCAGGGAAAATGGAAAAAGGATGTGCCCAAGGGCCCCTAGCCCTGACTGCAAAAAATCCTTATATCGAAGGATGGACCCCACACCGAAGTTGTCCCCACCTCAAACTTGTGCTGCCCTGATAGACCCAAGGGAGCCCTACAAACTGACATCAGGAACCTGAACTGCTGAGTTTTCTTTCCCAGGGAAAATGGAAAAAGGATGTGCCCAGGGGCCCCTGGCCCTGGGCCCCTGGCCCTGACTGCAAAAAATCCTTATATCGAAGGATGGAACCCACACCGAAGTTGTCCCCACCTCAAACTTGTGCTGCCCTGATAGACCCAAGGGAGCCCTACAAACTGACATCAAGAACCTGGACTGCTGAGTTTTCTTTCCCAGGGAAAATGGAAAAAGGTTGTGCCCAGGGGCCCCTGGACCTGGGCTGGGGCCTCACTGCAAAGAATCCTTATATCGAAAGATGGACCCCACACCGAAGTTGTCCCCACCTCAAACTTGTGCTGCCCTGATAGACCCAAGGGAGCCCTACAAACTGGCATCAGGAACCTGGACTGCTGAGTTTTCTTTCCCAGGGAAAATGGCCAAAGGATGTGCCCAGGGGCCCCTGGCCCTGACTGCAAAAAATCCTTATATCGAAGGATGGACCCCACACCGAAGTTGTCCCCACCTCAAACTTGTGCTGCCCTGATAGACCCAAGGGAGCCCTACAAACTGACATCAGGAACCTGGACTGCTGAGTTTTCTTTCCCAGGGAAAATGGAAAAAGGATGTGCCCAGGGGCCCCTGGCCCTGACTGCAAAGAATCCTTATATCGAAGGATGGAGCCCACACCAAAGTTGTCCCCACCTCAAATTTGTGCTGCCCTGATAGACCCAAGGGAGCCCTACAAACTGACATCAGGAACCTGGACTGCTGAGTATTCTTTCCCAGGGAAAATGGAAAAAGGATGTGCCCAGGGGCCCCTGGCCCTAGGCCCCGGGGCCTCACTGCAAAGAATCCTTATATCGAAGGATGGAGCCCAGACCGAAGTTGTCCCCACCTCAAACTTGTGCTGCCCTGATAGACCCAAGGGAGCCCTACAAACTGACATCAGGAACCTGGACTGCTGAGTTTTCTGTCCCAGGGAAAATGGAAAAAGGATGTGCCCAGGGGCCCCTAGCCCTGACTGCAAAAAATCCTTATATCAAATGATGGAGCCCACACCGAAGTTATCCCCACCTCAAACTTGTGCTGCCCTGATAGACCCAAGGGAGCCCTACATACTGACATCAGGAACCTGGACTGCTGAGTTTTCTTTCCCAGGGAAAATGGAAAAAGGATGTGCCCAGGGGCCCCTGGCCCTGACTGCAAAAAATCCTTATATCGAAGGATGGAGCCCACACCAAAGTTGTCCCCACCTCAAACTTGTGCTGCCCTGATAGACCCAAGGGAGCCCTACAAACTGACATCAGGAACCTGGACTGCTGAGTTTTCTTTCCCAGGGAAAATGGAAAAAGGATGTGCCCAGGGGCCCCTGGACCTGGGCTGGGCCCTGACTGCCAAAAATCCTTATATTGAAGGATGCACCCCACACCGAAGTTGTCCCCACCTCAAACTTGTGCTGCCCTGATAGACCCAAGGGAGCCCTACAAACTGACATCAGGAACCTGGACTGCTGAGTTTTCTTTCCCAGGGAAAATGGCCAAAGGTTGTGCCCAGGGGCCCCTAGCCCTGGGCTGGGGCCTCACTGCAAAAAATCCTTATATCAAAGGATGGAGCCCAGACCGAAGTTGTCCCCACCTCAAACTTGTGCTGCCCTGATAGACCCAAGGGAGCCCTACAAACTGACATCAGGAACCTGGACTGCTGAGTTTTCTTTCCCAGGGAAAATGGCCAGAGTATGTGCCCAGGGGCCCCTGGCCATGAGCTGGGCCAGCAGTGCAAAAAGTCCTTATATCGAAAGATGGACCCCAGACCGAAGTTGTCCCCACCTCAAACTTGTGCTGCCCTGATAGACCCAAGGGAGCCCTACAAACTGACATCAGGAACCTGGACTGCTGAGTTTTCTTTCCCAGGGAAAATGGAAAAAGGATGTGCCCAGGGGCCCCTGGCCCTGACTTCAAAGAATCCTTATATCGAAGGATGGACCCCACACCGAAGTTGTCCCCACCTCAAACTTGTGCTGCCCTGATACACCCAAGGGAGCCCTACAAACTGACATCAGGAACCTGGACTGCTGAGTTTTCTTTCCCAGGGAAAATGGAAAAAGGATGTGCCCAGGGGCCCCTGGCCCTGACTGCAAAAAATCCATATATCGAAGGATGGACCCCACACCGAAGTTGTCCCCACCTCAAACTTGTGCTGCCCTGATAGACTCAAGGGAGCCCTACAAACTGACATCAGGAACCTGGACTGCTGAGTTTTCTTTCCCAGGGAAAATGGAAAAAGGATGTGCCCAGGGGCCCCTGGACCTGGGCTGGGCCCTGACTGCCAAAAATCCTTATATTGAAGGATGCACCCCACACCGAAGTTGTCCCCACCTCAAACTTGTGCTGCCCTGATAGACCCAAGGGAGCCCTACAAACTGACATCAGGAACCTGGACTGCTGAGTTTTCTTTCCCAGGGAAAATGGCCAAAGGTTGTGCCCAGGGGCCCCTAGCCCTGGGCTGGGGCCTCACTGCAAAAAATCCTTATATCAAAGGATGGAGCCCAGACCGAAGTTGTCCCCACCTCAAACTTGTGCTGCCCTGATAGACCCAAGGGAGCCCTACAAACTGACATCAGGAACCTGGACTGCTGAGTTTTCTTTCCCAGGGAAAATGGAAAAAGGATGTGCCCAGGGGCCCCTGGCCATGAGCTGGGCCAGCAGTGCAAAAAGTCCTTATATCGAAAGATGGACCCCAGACCGAAGTTGTCCCCACCTCAAACTTGTGCTGCCCTGATAGACCCAAGGGAGCCCTACAAACTGACATCAGGAACCTGGACTGCTGAGTTTTCTTTCCCAGGGAAAATGGAAAAAGGATGTGCCCAGGGGCCCCTGGCCCTGACTTCAAAGAATCCTTATATCGAAGGATGGACCCCACACCGAAGTTGTCCCCACCTCAAACTTGTGCTGCCCTGATACACCCAAGGGAGCCCTACAAACTGACATCAGGAACCTGGACTGCTGAGTTTTCTTTCCCAGGGAAAATGGAAAAAGGATGTGCCCAGGGGCCCCTGGCCCTGACTGCAAAAAATCCATATATCGAAGGATGGACCCCACACCGAAGTTGTCCCCACCTCAAACTTGTGCTGCCCTGATAGACTCAAGGGAGCCCTACAAACTGACATCAGGAACCTGGACTGCTGAGTTTTCTTTCCCAGGGAAAATGGAAAAAGGATGTGCCCAGGGGCCCCTGGCCCTGACTGCAAAAAATCCTTATATCGAAGGATGGACCCCAGACCAAAGTTGTCCCCACCTCAAACTTGTGCTGCCCTGATAGACCCAAGGGAGCCCTACAGACAGACATCAGGAACCTGGACTGCTGAGTTTTCTTTCCCAGGGAAAATGGAAAAAGGATGTGCCCAGGGGCCCCTGGCCCTGGGCTGGGGCCTCACTGCAAAGAATCCTTATATCGAAGGATGGACCCCACACCGAAGTTGTCCCCACCTCAAACTTGTGCTGCCCTGATAGACCCAAGGGAGCCCTACAAACTGACATCAGGAACCTGGACTGCTGAGTTTTCTTTCCCAGGGAAAATGGAAAAAGGATGTGCCCAGGGGCCCCTGGCCCTGGGCTGGGCCCTGACTGCCAAAAATCCTTATATCAAAGGATGGAGCCCAGACCGAAGTTGTCCCCACCTCAAACTTGTGCTGCCCTGATAGACCCAAGGGAGCCCTACAAACTGACATCAGGAACCTGGACTGCTGAGTTTTCTTTCCCAGGGAAAATGGCCAAAGGATGTGCCCAGGGGCCCCTAGCCCTGTGCTGGGGCCTCACTGCAGAAAATCCTTATATCAAAGGATGGAGCCTAGACCGAATTTGTCCCCACCTCAAACTTGTGCTGCCCTGATAGACCCAAGGGAGCCCTACAAACTGACATCAGGAACCTGGACTGCTGAGTTTTTTTTCCCAGGGAAAATGGCCAAAGGATGTGCCCACGGGCTTGTGGTCCTGGGCTGGGCCCTGACTGCAAAAAATCCTTAAATCGAAGGATGGAGCCCAGACCGAAGTTGTTCCCACCTCAATCTTGTGCTGCCCTGATAGACCCAAGGGAGCCCTGCAAACTGACATCAGGAACCTGGACTGCTGAGTTTTCTTTCCCAGAGAAAATGGCCAAAGGATGTGCCCAGGGGCCCCTAGCTCTGACTGCAAAAAATCCTTATATCGAAGGATGCACCCCACACCGAAGTTGTCCCCACCTCAAACTTGTGCTGCCCTGATAGACCCAAGGGAGCCCTACAAACTGACATCAGGAACCTGGACTGCTGAGTTTTCTTTCCCAGGGAAAATGGAAAAAGGATGTGCCCAGGGGCCCCTGGCCCTGGGCTGGGGACTCACTGCAAAAAATCCTTATATCGAAGGATGGACTCCACACCGAAGTTGTCCCCACCTCAAACTTGTGCTGCCCTGATAGACCCAAGGGAGCCCTACAAACTGACATCAGGAACCTGGACTGCTGAGTTTTCTTTCCCAGGGGAAATGGCTGCAGGTCCTGAAGGGAACAAAAAGGGCTCCCGGCCTTTGCCTCTGTTCTCTAACATTCCCCAAAAGGCATCGCAGTCCCGGAAGAGGTGTTTGTCATGCAGGCTGCCAAAATAAATTCTTGTAAAATTCTAGCTCTGCCTTTTTTTTAACGTGTTCTTACTTCCTATTTATGTAATCGCAGAAAGCAAGGAAAGAATAAATGTGTCTGGTTCCCACTATTGCTCTGTGCACGCATTTTTAAAGCCTGCTGTAGTTCTATCCTCTTTTTCCACTCCAAGCTTGACTTTTCCCCTCCTTTTTCAAGGTCTGCTGCTTTGGGTTTCCCAGGCAGGGCTGGGTTCCTCGGCAGGGGTCTTAGGAGTTGGTGCAGATTCTGCTTTTTCCAAAGGTGTATCAAAGTGTGCCGGCAAAAGGATTGTTTTCTCCAGGAAAAAGCTTTCTCTCAATGACCATCAATGCATGTATGTGTTTTAATCGTGTAACCAGGTGGATTAAGAAAAGCCGACACCTGTAGCAGAGTTTTGTTGGATCTGTGTCTGTGAGAAGTGGGCTGTGTGCTGGAGAGGGAGAGATCAAGAGATGCTGTTGGAGAGTGGCGACAGTGGCAGGTGTGAGCTGCTAACTTGATGAGGGCTCAGAGCAGACACAGGTGTGAGCTGTTAAGATGATGAGGAAGAGGGGCGGATCCCTCTGGGGGAGGTTATTTAAAGGCGAGGCTTTGCCTCATCCTGCTTTTCCATGGAGCTGCTGGAGAAGAGGAGTTTATGGGGGGCTCCCAGGGCTGTCTCATGGAAGGACGGTGAGTACTTTGAACAGGGTTTGGGGGATCACCTTGGCACAACATTTTTCCATTTTCCCTAGGAAAGAAAACTCAGCAGTCCAGGTTCCTGATGTCAGTTTGTAGACCTCCCTTCGGTCTATCAGGGCAGCACAAGTTTGAGTTGAGGACAACTTCGGTCTGGGCTCCATCCTTCCATATAAGGATTTTTAGCAGTCAGGGCCAGGGGCCCCTGGGCACATCCTTTGGCCATTTTCCCTGGGAAAGAAAACTCTGCAGTCCAGGTTCCTGATGTCAGTTTGTAGGGCTCCCTTGGGTCTATCAGGGCAGCACAACTTAGAGTCGGGGACAACATTGCTCTGGGCTGCATCCTTCGATATAAGGATTTTTTGCAGTGAGGCCCCAGCCCAGGACCAGGGGCCCCAGGTCATATCCTTTGGCCATTTTCCCTGGGAAAGAAAATTCAGCAGTCCAGGTTCCTGATGTCAGTTTGTAGGGCTCCCTTGGTCTATCAGGGCAGCACAAGTTTGAGGTGGGGACAACTTTGGTGTGGGGTCCATCCTTCGATATAAGGATTATTTGCAGTCATGTGCCAGCCCAGGGCCAGGGGCCCCTGTGCACATCCTTTGGCCATTTTCCCTGGGAAAGAAAACTCAGAAGTCCAGGTTCCTGATGTCAGTTTGTAGGGCTTCCTTGGGTCTATCAAGGCAGCACAAGTTTGAGGTGGGGACAGCATTGGTCTGGGGTCCATCCTTCGATATAAGGATTTTTGGCAGTCAGGGCCCAGCCCAGGGCCTGGGGTCCCTGGGCACATCCTTTTTCCATTTTCCCTGGGAAAGAAAACTCAGCAGTCCAGGTTGCTGATGTCAGTTTGTAGGGCTTCCATGGGTCTATCAGGGCAGCACAAATTTGATGTGGGGACAAATTTGGTCTGGGCTCAATCCTTCGATAGAAGGATTCCTGGCAGTCAGGTCCCAGCCCAGGGCCCGGGGCCCCTGGGCACATCCTTTGGCCATTTTCCCTGGGAAAGAAAACTCAGCAGTCCAGGTTCCTGATGTCAGTTTGTAGGGCTCCCTTGGGTCTATCAGAGCAGCACAAGTTTGAGGTGGGGACAACTTTGGTCTGGGCTCCATCCTTCGATATAAGGATTCTTTGCAGTCCGGTCCCAGCCCAGGGCCAGGGGCCCCTGGGCACGTCCTTTTTCATTCTTCCCTGGGAAAGAAAACTCAGCAGTCCAGGTTGCTGATGGCAGTTTGTAGGGCCCCCTTGGGTCTATCAGGGCAGCACAAGTTTGAGGTGGGGACAACTTCGGTGTGGGCTCCATCCTTCGATATATGGATTTTTTGCAGTGAGGCCTCAGCCCAGGGCCAGGGGCTCCTGGGCACATTCTTTTTCAATCTTCCCTGGGAAAGAAAACTCAGCAGTCCAGGTTCCTGATGTCAGTTTGTAGGGCTCCCTTGGGTCTATCAGGGCAGCACAAGTTTGAGGTGGGGACAACTTCGGTGTGGGCTCCATCCTTCGATATAAGGATTTTTTGAAGTCAGGGCCAGGGGCCCCTGGGCACGTCCCTTTTCCATTTGCCCTGGGAAAGAAAGCTTACCAGTCCAGGTTCCTGATGTCAGTTTGTAGGGCTCCCTTGGGTCTATCAGGGCAGCACAAGTTTGAGGTGGGGACAACTTCGGTGTGGGGTCCATCCTTCGATATAAGGATTTTTTGCAGTGAGGCCCCAACCCAGGGCCAGGGGCCCCTGGGCACATCCTTTTTCCATTTTCCCTGGGAAAGAAAACTCAGCAGTCCAGGTTCCTGATGTCAGTTTGTAGGGCTCCCTTGGGTCTATCAGGGCAGCACAAGTTTGAGGTGGGGACAACTTCGGTGTGGGCTCCATCCTTCGATATAAGGATTTTTTGTAGTGAGGTCTCTGCCCAGGGCCAGGCGCCCCTGGGCACAGCCTTTTTCCATTTTCCCTGGAAAAGAAAACTCAGCAGTCCAGGTTGCTGATGTCAGTTTGTAGGGCTCCCTTGGGTCTATCAGGGCAGCACAAGATTGAGGTGGGGACAACTTCGGTGTGGGGTGCATCCTTCGATATAAGGATTCTTTGCAGTGAGGCCCCAGCCCAGGACCAGGGGCCCCTGGGCACATCCTTTTTCCATTTTCCCTGGGAAAGAAAACTCAGCAGTCCAGGTTCCTGATGTCAGTTTGTAGGGCTCCCTTGGGTCTATCAGGGCAGCACAAGTTTGAGGTGGGGACAACTTCGGTGTGGGGTCCATCCTTCGATATAAGGATTTTTTGCAGTCAGGCCCAAGGGCCCAGGGTCAGGGGCCCCTGGACACATCCTTTTTCCATTTTCCCTGGGAAAGAAAACTCAGCAGTCCAGGTTCCTGATGTCAGTTTGTAGGGCTCCCTTCGGTTTATCAGGGCAGCACAAGTTTGAGTTGAGGACAACTTTGGTCTGGGCTCCATCCTTCGATATAAGGACTCTTTGAAGTCAGGCCCAAGCCCACGGCCAGGGGCCCCTGGGCACAACCTTTTTCCATTTTCCCTGGGAAAGAAAACTCAGCAGTCCAGGTTCCTGATGTCAGTTTGTAGGGATCCCTTGGGTGTATCAGGGCAGCACAAGTTTGAGGTGGGGACAACTTCGGTGTGGGGTCCATCCTTCGATATAAGGATTTTTTGCTGTCCAGGCCAGGGGCCCCTGGGCACATCCTTTTTCCATTTTCTCTGGGAAAGAAAACTCAGCAGTCCAGGTTCCTGATGTCAGTTTGTAGGGCTCCCTTGAGTCTATCAGGGCAGCACAAGCTTGAGGAGGGGACAACTTCGGTGTGGGGCCAACCTTCGATATAAGGATTCTTTGCAGTCAGGGCCAGGGGCCCCAGGGCCAGGGACCCCTGGGCACATCCTTTTTCCATTTTCCCTGGGAAAGAAAACTCAGCAGTCCAGGTTCCTGATGTCAGTTTGTAGGGCTCCCTTGGTCTATCAGGGCAGCACAAGTTTGAGGTGGGGACAACTTCGGTGTGGGCTCCATCCTTCGATATAAGGACTCTTTGAAGTCAGGCCCAAGCCCAGGGCCAGGGGCCCCTGGGCACATCCTTTTTCCATTTTCCCTGGGAAAGAAAACTCAGCAGTCCAGGTTCCTGATGTCAGTTTGTAGGGCTCCCTTGGGTGTATCAGGGCAGCACAAGTTTGAGGTGGGGACAACTTCGGTCTGGGGTCCATCCTTCGATATAAGGATTTTTTGCAGTCAGGGCCAGGGGCCCAGGGCCAAGGACCCCTGGGCACAACCTTTTTCCATTTTCCCTGGGAAAGAAAACTCAGCAGTCCAGGTTCCTGATGTCAGTTTGTAGGGCTCCCTTGAGTCTATCAGGGCAGCACAAGTTTGAGGTGGGGGCATCTTTGGTCTGGGCTCCATCCTTTGATATAAGGATTCTTTGCAGTGTGGCCCCAGCCCAGGGCCAGGGGACCCTGGGCACATCCTTTTTCCATTTTCCCTGGGAAAGAAAACTCAGCAGTCCAGGTTCCTGATGTCAGTTTGTAGGGCTCCCTTGACTCTATCAGGGCAGCACAAGTTTGAGGAGGGGACAACTTCGGTGTGGGGTCCATCCTTCGATATAAGGATTCTTTGCAGTCAGGGCCAGGGGCCCCAGGGCCAGGAGCCCCTGGGCACATCCCTTTTCCATTTTCCCTGGGAAAGAAAACTCAGCAGTCCAGGTTCCTGATGTCAGTTTGTAGGGCTCCCTTGGGTCTATCAGGGCAGCACAAGTTTGAGGTGGGGACAACTTCGGTGTGGGGTCCATCCTTCGATATAAGGATTTTTTGCAGTGAGGTCCCTGCCCGGGCAGGGCACCCTAGGCACATCCTTTGGCCATTTTCCCTGGGAAAGAAAACTCAGCAGTCCAGGTTCCGGATGTCAGTTTGTAGGGCTCCCTTGGGTCTATCAGGGCAGCACAAGTTTGAGGTGGGGACAACTTCGGTTTGGGGTCCATCCTTCAATAAAAGGATTCTTTGCAATGAGGTCCAAGCGCAGGGCCAGGGGCTCCTGGGCAAATCCTTTTTCCATTTTCCCTGGGAAAGAAAACTCAGCAGTCCAGGTTCCTGATGTCAGTTTGTAGGGCTCCCTTGGGTCTATCAGGGCAGCATAAGTTTGAGGTGGGGACATCTTCGGTGTGGGGTCCATCCTTAGATATAAGGATTTTTTGCACTCAGGGCCAGGGGCCCAGGGCCAGGGACCCCTGGGCACAACCTTTTTCCATTTTCCCTGGGAAAGAAAACTCAGCAGTCCAGGTTCCTGATGTCAGTTTGTAGGGCTCCCTTGAGTCTATCAGGGCAGCACAAGTTTGAGGAGGGGACAACTTCGGTGTGGGGTCCATCCTTCGATATAAGGATTCTTTGCAGTCAGGGCCAGGGGCCCCAGGGCCAGGGACCCCTGGGCACATCCTTTTTCCATTTTCCCTGGGAAAGAAAACTCAGCAGTCCAGGTTCCTGATGTCAGTTTGTAGGGCTCCCTTGGGTCTATCAGGGCAGCACAAGTTTGAGGTGGGGACAACTTCGGTGTGGGGTCCATCCTTCGATATGAGGATTTTTTGCAGTGAGGTCCCTGCCCGGGTCAGGGCACCCTAGGCACATCCTTTGGCCATTTTCCCTGGGAAAGAAAACTCAGCAGTCCAGGTTCCTGATGTCAGTTTGTAGGGCTCCCTTGGGTCTATCAGGGCAGCACAAGTTTGAGGTGGGGACAACTTCGGTCTGGGGTCCATCCTTCAATAAAAGGATTCTTTGCAATGAGGTCCAAGCGCAGGGCCAGGGGCCCCTGGGCAAATCCTTTTTCCATTTTCCCTGGGAAAGAAAACTCAGCAGTCCAGGTTCCTGATGTCAGTTTGTAGGGCTCCCTTGGGTCTATCAGGGCAGCACAAGTTTGAGGTGGGGACAACTTCGGTGTGGGCTCCATCCTTCGATATAAGGATTTTTTGAAGTCAGGGCCAGGGGCCCCTGGGCATAACCTTTATCCATTTTCCCTGGGAAAGAAAACTCAGCAGTCCAGGTTCCTGATGTCACTTTGTAGGGCTCCCTTGGGTCTATCAGGGCAGCACAAGTTTGAGGTGGGGACAATTTTGGTGTGGGGTCCATCCTTCGATATATGGATTTTTTGTAGTGAGGCCCCAGCCCAGGGCCTGGGGCCCCTGGGCACATCCTTTTTCCATTTTCTCTGGGAAAGAAAACTCAGCAGTCCAGGTTCCTGATGTCAGTTTGTAGGGCTCCCTTGGGTCTATCAGGGCAGCACAAGTTTGAGGTGGGGACAACTTCGATGTGGGCTCCATCCTTCGATATAAGGATTTTTTGCAATCAGGGCCAGGGGCCCCTGGGCACATCCTTTTTCCATTTTCCCTGGGAAAGAAAACTCAGCAGTCCAGGTTGCTGATGTCTGTTTGTAGGGCTCCCTTGGGTCTATCAGGGCAGCACAAGTTTGAGGTGGGGACAACTTCGGTGTGGGGTCCATCCTTCGATATAAGGATTCTTTGTAGTGAGGCCCCAGCCCAGGGCCAGGGGCCCCTGGGCACATCCTTTTTCCATTTTCCCTGGGAAAGAAAACTCAGTAGTCCAGGTTCCTGATGTCAGTTTGTAGGGCTCCCTTGAGTCTATCAGGGCAGCAGAAGTTTTAGGTGGGGACAACTTCGGTGTGGGCTCCATCCTTCGATATAAGGATTTTTTGCAGTCAGGGCCAGGGGCCCCTGGGCACATCCTTTTTCCATTTTCCCTGGGAAAGAAAACTCAGCAGTCCAGGTTCCTGATGTCAGTTTGTAGGGCTCCCTTGGATCTATCAGGGCAGCACAAATTTGAGGTGGGGACAATTTCGGTGTGGGGTCCATCCTTCGATATAAGGATTTTTTGCAGTCAGGGTCAGGGGCCCCTCGGTATATCCTTTTTCCATTTTCCCTGGGAAAGAAAACTCAGCAGTCCAGGTTCCTGATATCAGTTTGTAGGGCTCCCTTTGGTCTATCAGGGCAGCATAAGTTTGAGGTGGGGACAACTTTGGTGTGGGGTCCATCCTTCGATATAAGGATTTTTTGTAGTGAGGCCCCAGCCCAGGGCCTGGGGCCCCTGGGCGTATCCTTTTTCCATTTTCCCTGGGAAAGAAAACTCAGCAGTCCAGGTTCCTGATGTCAGTTTGTAGGGCTCCCTTGGGTGTATCAGGGCAGCACAAGTTTGAGGTGGGGACAACTTCGGTGTGGGGTCCATCCTTCGATATAAGGATTTTTTGCAATCAGGGCCAGGGGCCCGTGGGCACATCCTTTTTCCATTTTCCCTGGGAAAGAAAACTCAGCAGTCCAGGTTCCTGATGTCAGTGTGTAAGGCTCCCTTGGGTCTCTCAGGGCAGCACAAGTTTGAGGTGGGGACAACTTCGGTGTGGGGTCCATCCTTCGATATAAGGATTTTTTGTAGTGAGGCCCCAACCCAGGGCCAGGGGCCCCTGGGCACATCCTTTTTCCATTTTCCCTGGGAAAGAAAACTCAGCAGTCCAGGTTCCTGATGTCAGTTTGTAGGGCTCCCTTGGGTCTATCAGGGCAGCACAAGTTTGAGGTGGGGACCACTTCGGTGTGGGGTCCATCCTTCGATATAAGGATTTTTTGCAGTCAGGGCCAGGGGCCCCTGGGCACATCCTTTTTCCATTTTCCCTGGGAAAGAAAACTCAGCAGTCCAGGTTCCTGATGTCAGTTTGTAGGGCTCCCTTGGGTCTATCAGGGCAGCACAAGTTTGAGGTGGGGACAACTTCGGTGTGGGGTCCATCCTTCGATATAAGGATTTTTTGCAGTCAGGGCCAGGGGCCCCTGGGCACACCCTTTGGCCATTTTCCCTGGGAAAGAAAACTCAGCAGTCCAGGTTCCTGATGTCAGTTTGTAGGGCTCCCTTGGGTCTATCAGGGCAGCACAAGTTTGAGGTGGGGACAACTTTGGTGTGGGGTCCATCCTTCGATATAAGGATTTTTTCCAGTCAGGGCCAGGGGCCCCTGGGCACATCCTTTTTCCATTTTCCCTGGGAAAGAAAACTCAGCAGTCCAGGTTCCTGATGTCAGTTTGTAGGGCTCCCTTGGGTCTATCAGGGCAGCACAAGCTTGAGGTGGGGACAACTTTGGTGTGGGGTCCATCCTTCGATATAAGGATTTTTTGCAGTCGGGGCCAGGGGCCCAGGGCCAGGGGCCCCTGGGCACATCCTTTTTCCATTTTCCCTGGGAAAGAAAACTCAGCAGTCCAGGTTCCTGATGTCAGTTTGTAGGGCTCCCTTGGTCTATCAAGGCAGCACAAGTTTGAGGTGGGGACAACTTCGGTGTGGGCTCCATCCTTCGATATAAGGATTTTTTGCAGTCAGGGCCAGGGGCCCCTGGGCATATCCTTTTTCCATTTTCCCTGGGAAAGAAAACTCAGCAGTCCAGGTTCCTGATGTCAGTTTGTAGGGCTCCCTTGGGTCTATCAGGGCAGCACAAGTTTGAGGTGGGGACAACTTTGGTGTGGGCTCCATCCTTCGATATAAGGATTTTTTGTAGTTGTGGTCCTGACCAGGGCCAGGGGCCCCTGGGCATAACCTTTATCCATTTTCCCTGGGAAAGAAAACTCAGCAGTCCAGGTTCCTGATGTCAATTTGTAGGGCTCCCTTGGGTCTATCAGGGCAGCACAAGTTTGATGTGGGGAACACTTTGGTGTGGGCTCCATCCTTCGATATAAGGATTCTTTGCAGTCAGGGCCAGGGGCCCCTGGGCACATGCTTTTTCCATTTTCCCTGGGAAAGAAAACTCAGCAGTCCAGGTTCCTGATGTCAGTTTGTAGGGCTCCCTTGGGTCTATCAGGGCAGCACAAGTTTGAGGTGGGGACAACTTCGTTGTGGGCTCCATCCTTCGATATAAGGATTTTTTGCAGTGAGTTTCCAGCCCAGGGCCAGGGACCCCTGGGCACAACCTTGTTCCATTTTCCCTGGGAAAGAAAACTCAGTAGTCCAGGTTCCTGATGTCAGTTTGTAGGGCTCCCTTGGGTGTATCAGGGCAGCACAAGTTTGAGGTGGGGACATCTTCAGTGTGGGGTCCATCCTTCGATATAAGGATTTTTTGCAGTGAGGCCCCAACCCAGGGCCAGGGGCCCCTGTGCACATCCTTTTTCCATTTTCCCTGGGAAAGAAAACTCAGCAGTCCAGGTTCCTGATGTCAGTTTGTAGGGCTCCCTTGGGTCTATCAGTGCAGCACAAGTTTGAGGTGGGGACAATTTCGGTGTGGGGTCCATCCTTCGATATAAGGATTTTTTGCAGTAAGGGCCACGGACCCCTGGGCACATCCTTTTTCCATTTTCCCTAGGAAAGAAAACTCAGCAGTCCAGGTTCCTGATGTCAGTTTGTAGGGCTCCCTTGGGTCTATCAGGGCAGCACAAGTTTGAGGTGGGGACAACTTTGGTGTGGGCTCCATCCTTCGATATAAGGATTTTTTGTAGTGAGGCCCCAGCCCAGGGCCTGGGGCCCCTGGGCACATCCTTTTTCCATTTTCTCTGGGAAAGAAAACTCAGCAGTCCAGGTTCCTGATGTCAGTTTGTAGGGCTCCCTTGGGTCTATCAGGGCAGCACAAGTTTGAGGTGGGGACAACTTCGATGTGGGCTCCATCCTTCGATATAAGGATTTTTTGCAATCAGGGCCAGGGGCCCCTGGGCACATCCTTTTTCCATTTTCCCTGGGAAAGAAAACTCAGCAGTCCAGGTTGCTGATGTCTGTTTGTAGGACTCCCTTGGGTCTATCAGGGCAGCACAAGTTTGAGGTGGGGACAACTTTGGTGTGGGCTCCATCCTTCGATATAAGGATTTTTTGTAGTTGTGGCCCAGCCCAGGGCCAGGGGCCCCTGGGCATAACCTTTATCCATTTTCCCTGGGAAAGAAAACTCAGCAGTCCAGGTTCCTGATGTCAGTTTGTAGGGCTCCCTTGGGTCTATCAGGGCAGCACAAGTTTCAGGTGGGGACAACTTCGGTGTGGGCTCCATCCTTCGATATAAGGATTTTTTGTAGTGAGGCCCCAGCCCAGGGCCTGGGGCCCCTGGGCGTATCCTTTTTCCATTTTCTCTGGGAAAGAAAACTCAGCAGTCCAGGTTCCTGATGTCAGTTTGTAGGGCTCCCTTGGGTCTATCAGGGCAGCACAAGTTTGAGGTGGGGACAACTTCGGTTTGGGGTCCATCCTTCAATAAAAGGATTTTTTGCAATGAGGTCCAAGCGCAGGGCCAGGGGCTCCTGGGCAAATCCTTTTTCCATTTTCCCTGGGAAAGAAAACTCAGCAGTCCAGGTTCCTGATGTCAGTTTGTAGGGCTCCCTTGGGTGTATCAGGGCAGCACAAGTTTGAGGTGGGGACAACTTTGGTGTGGGCTCCATCCTTAGATATGTGGATTTTTTGCACTCAGGGCCAAGGGCGCCCGGGAACATCCTTTGGCCATTTTCCCTGGGAAAGAAAACTCAGCAGTCCAGGTTGCTGATGTCAGTTTGTAGGGCTCCCTTGGGTCTATCAGGGCAGCACAAGTTTGAGGTGGGGACAACTTCGGTGTGGGCTCCATCCTTCGATATAAGGATTTTTTGCAATCAGGGCCAGGGGCCCCTGGGCACATCCTTTTTCCATTTTCCCTGGGAAAGAAAACTCAGCAGTCCAGGTTCCTGATGTCAGTTTGTAGGGCTCCCTTGGGTCTATCAGGGCAGCACAAGTTTGAGGTGGGGACAACTTCGGTGTGGGCTCCATCCTTCGATATAAGGATTTTTTACAGTGAGGGCCAGGGGCCCCTGGGCACATCCTTTTTCCATTTTCCCTGGGAAAGAAAACTCAGCAGTCCAGGTTCCTGATGTCAGTTTGTAGGGCTCCCTTGGGTGTATCAGGGCAGGACAAGTTTGAGGTGGGGACAATTTCGGTGTGGGGTCCATCCTTCGATACAAGGATTTTTTGCAGTAAGGGCCAGGGGCCCAGGGCCAGGGGCCCCTGGGCACATCCTTTTTCCATTTTCCCTGGGAAAGAAAACTCAGCAGTCCAGGTTCCTGATGTCAGTTTGTAGGGCTCCCTTGGGTCTATCAGGGCAGCACAAGTTTGAGGTGGGGACAACTTCGGTGTGGGCTCCATCCTTCGATATAAGGATTTTTTACAGTGAGGGCCAGGGGCCCCTGGGCACATCCTTTTTCCATTTTCCCTGGGAAAGAAAACTCAGCAGTCCAGGTTCCTGATGTCAGTTTGTAGGGCTCCCTTGGGTCTATCAGTGCAGCACAAGTTTGAGGTGGGGACAATTTCGGTGTGGGGTCCATCCTTCGATATAAGGATTTTTTGCAGTAAGGGCCAGGGACCCCTGGGCACATCCTTTTTCCATTTTCCCTAGGAAAGAAAACTCATCAGTCCAGGTTCCTGATGTCAGTTTGTAGGGCTCCCTTGGGTCTATCAGGGCAGCACAAGTTTGAGGTGGGGACAACATCGGTGTGGGGTCCATCCTTCGATATAAGGATTTTTTGCAGTCGGGGCCAGGGGCCCAGGGCCAGGGGCCCCTGGGCACATCCTTTTTCCATTTTCCCTGGGAAAGAAAACTCAGCAGTCCAGGTTCCTGATGTCAGTTTGTAGGGCTCCCTTGGTCTATCACGGCAGCACAAGTTTGAGGTGGGGACAACTTCGGTGTGGGCTCCATCCTTCGATATAAGGATTTTTTACAGTCAGGGCCAAAGGCCCCTTGGGACATCCTTTTTCCATTTTCCCTGGGAAAGAAAACTCAGCAGTCCAGGTTCCTGATGTCAGTTTGTAGGGCTCCCTTGGGTCTATCAGGGCAGCACAAGTTTGAGGTGGGGACAACTTCGGTGTGGGGTCCATCCTTCGATATAAGGATTTTTTGCAGTCAGGGCCAGGGGCCCCTGGGCATATCCTTTTTCCATTTTCCCTGGGAAAGAAAACTCAGCAGTCCAGGTTCCTGATGTCAGTTTGTAGGGCTCCCTTGGGTCTATCAGGGCAGCACAAGTTTGAGGTGGGGACAACTTTGGTGTGGGCTCCATCCTTCGATATAAGGATTTTTTGTAGTTGTGGCCCAGCCCAGGGCCAGGGGCCCCTGGGCATAACCTTTATCCATTTTCCCTGGGAAAGAAAACTCAGCAGTCCAGGTTCCTGATGTCAATTTGTAGGGCTCCCTTGGGTCTATCAGGGCAGCACAAGTTTGATGTGGGGAACACTTTGGTGTGGGCTCCATCCTTCGATATAAGGATTCTTTGCAGTCAGGGCCAGGGGCCCCTGGGCACATCCTTTTTCCATTTTCCCTGGGAAAGAAAACTCAGCACTCCAGGTTCCTGATGTCAGTTTGTAGGGCTCCCTTGGGTCTATCAGGGCAGCACAAGTTTGAGGTGGGGACAACTTCGTTGTGGGCTCCATCCTTCGATATAAGGATTTTTTGCAGTGAGTTTCCAGCCCAGGGCCAGGGGTCCCTGGGCACAAACTTTTTCCATTTTCCCTGGGAAAGAAAACTCAGTAGTCCAGGTTCCTGATGTCAGTTTGTAGGGCTCTCTTGGGTCTATCAGGGCAGCACAAGTTTGAGGTGGGGACATCTTCAGTGTGGGGTCCATCCTTCGATATAAGGATTTTTTGCAGTGAGGCCCAAACCCAGGGCCAGGTGCCCCTGTGCACATCCTTTTTCCATTTTCCCTGGGAAAGAAAACTCAGCAGTCCAGGTTCCAGATGTCAGTTTGTAGGGCTCCCTTGGGTCTATCAGGGCAGCACAAGTTTGAGGTGGGGACAATTTCGGTGTGGGGTCCATCCTTCGATATAAGGATTTTTTGCAGTCAGGGCCAGGGGCCCCTGGGCACGTCCTTTTTCCATTTTCCCTGGGAAAGAAAACTCAGCAGTCCAGGTTCCTGATGTCAGTTTGTAGGGCTCCCTTTGGTCTATCAGGGCAGCACAAGTTTGAGGTGGGGACAACTTCAGTGTGGGGTCCATCCTTCGATATAAGGATTTTTTGTAGTGAGGCCCCAGCCCAGGGCCTGGGGCCCCTGGGCGTATACTTTTTCCATTTTCTCTGGGAAAGAAAACTCAGCAGTCCAGGTTCCTGATGTCAGTTTGTAGGGCTCCCTTGGGTCTATCAGGGCAGCACAAGTTTGAGGTGGGGACAACTTCGGTTTGGGGTCCATCCTTCAATAAAAGGATTTTTTGCAATGAGGTCCAAGCGCAGGGCCAGGGGCTCCTGGGCAAATCCTTTTTCCATTTTCCCTGGGAAAGAAAACTCAGCAGTCCAGGTTCCTGATGTCAGTTTGTAGGGCTCCCTTGGGTGTATCAGGGCAGCACAAGTTTGAGGTGGGGACAACTTCGGTGTGGGGTCCATCCTTCGATATAAGGATTCTTTGCAGTCAGGGCCAGGGGCCCCAGGGGCAGGGACCCCTGGGGACAACCTTTTTCCATTTTCCCTGGGAAAGAAAACTCAGCAGTCCAGGTTCCTGATGTCAGTTTGTAGGGCTCCCTTGGGTGTATCAGGGCAGCACAAGTTTGAGGTGGGGACAACTTCGGTCTGGGGTCCATCCTTCGTTATAAGGATTTTTTGCAGTCAGGGCCAGGGGCCCCCGGGCACATCCTTTTTCCATTTTCCCTGGGAAAGAAAACTCAGCAGTCCAGGTTCCTGATGTCAGTTTGTAGGGCTCCCTTGGGTCTATCAGGGCAGCATATGTTTGAGGTGGGGACAACTTCGGTGTGGGGTCCATCCTTCGATATAAGGATTCTTTGCAGTCAGGGCCAGGGGCCCCAGGGCCAGGGACCCCTGGGCACATCCTTTTTCCATTTTCCCTGGGAAAGAAAACTCAGCAGTCCAGGTTCCTGATGTCAGTTTGTAGGGCTCCCTTGGGTCTATCAGGGCAGCACAAGTTTGAGGTGGGGACAACTTCGGTCTGGGGTCCATCCTTCGATATGAGGATTTTTTGCAGTGAGGTCCCTGCCCGGGTCAGGGCACCCTAGGCACATCCTTTGGCCATTTTCCCTGGGAAAGAAAACTCAGCAGTCCAGGTTCCTGATGTCAGTTTGTAGGGCTCCCTTGGGTCTATCAGGGCAGCACAAGTTTGAGGTGGGGACATCTTCAGTGTGGGGTCCATCCTTCGATATAAGGATTTTTTGCAGTGAGGCCCCAACCCAGGGCCAGGGGCCCCTGTGCACATCCTTTTTCCATTTTCCCTGGGAAAGAAAACTCAGCAGTCCAGGTTCCTGATGTCAGTTTGTAGGGCTCCCTTGGGTCTATCAGGGCAGCACAAGTTTGAGGTGGGGACAACTTTGGTGTGGGCTCCATCCTTCGATATGAGGATTTCTTGCAGTCAGGGCCAGGGGCCCCTGGGCACATCCTTTGGCCATTTTCACTGGGAAAGAAAACTAAGCAGTCCAGGTTCCTGATGTCAGTTTGTAGGGCTCCCTTGGGTCTATCAGGGCAGCACAAGTTTGAGGTGGGGACAACTTTGGTGTGGGGTCCATCCTTCGATATAAGGATTTTTTGTAGTGAGGCCACAGCCCAGGACCAGGGACCCCTGGGCACATCCTTTTTCCATTTTCCCTGGGAAAGAAAACTCAGCAGTCCAGGTTCCTGATGTCAGTTTGTAGGGCTCCCTTGGGTCTATCAGGGCAGCACAAGTTTGAGGTGGGGACAACTTCGGTGTGGGCTCCATCCTTCGATATAAGGATTTTTTACAGTGAGGGCCAGGGGCCCCTGGGCACATCCTTTTTCCATTTTCCCTGGGAAAGAAAACTCAGCAGTCCAGGTTCCTGATGTCAGTTTGTAGGGCTCCCTTGGGTCTATCAGTGCAGCACAAGTTTGAGGTGGGGACAATTTCGGTGTGGGGTCCATCCTTCGATATAAGGATTTTTTGCAGTAAGGGCCACGGACCCCTGGGCACATCCTTTTTCCATTTTCCCTAGGAAAGAAAACTCAGCAGTCCAGGTTCCTGATGTCAGTTTGTAGGGCTCCCTTGGGTCTATCAGGGCAGCACAAGTTTGAGGTGGGGACAACTTCGGTGTGGGGTCCATCCTTCGATATAAGGATCTTTTGCAGTCGGGGCCAGGGGCCCAGGGCCAGGGGCCCCTGGGCACATCCTTTTTCCATTTTCCCTGGGAAAGAAAACTCAGCAGTCCAGGTTCCTGATGTCAGTTTGTAGGGCTCCCTTGGTCTATCAGGGCAGCACAAGTTTGAGGTGGGGACAACTTCGGTGTGGGCTCCATCCTTCGATATAAGGATTTTTTACAGTCAGGGCCAAAGGCCCCTTGGGACATCCTTTTTCCATTTTCCCTGGGAAAGAAAACTCAGCAGTCCAGGTTCCTGATGTCAGTTTGTAGGGCTCCCTTGGGTCTATCAGGGCAGCACAAGTTTGAGGTGGGGACAACTTTGGTGTGGGCTCCATCCTTCGATATAAGGATTTTTTGTAGTTGTGGCCCAGCCCAGGGCCAGGGGCCCCTGGGCATAACCTTTATCCATTTTCCCTGGGAAAGAAAACTCAGCAGTCCAGGTTCCTGATGTCAATTTGTAGGGCTCCCTTGGGTGTATCAGGGCAGCACAAGTTTGATGTGGGGAACACTTTGGTGTGGGCTCCATCCTTCGATATAAGGATTCTTTGCAGTCAGGGCCAGGGGCCCCTGGGCACATGCTTTTTCCATTTTCCCTGGGAAAGAAAACTCAGCAGTCCAGGTTCCTGATGTCAGTTTGTAGGGCTCCCTTGGGTCTATCAGGGCAGCACAAGTTTGAGGTGGGGACAACTTCGTTGTGGGCTCCATCCTTCGATATAAGGATTTTTTGCAGTGAGGCCCCAACCCAGGGCCAGGGGCCCCCGGGCACATCCTTTTTCCATTTTCCCTGGGAAAGAAAACTCAGCAGTCCAGGTTCCAGATGTCAGTTTGTAGGGCTCCCTTGGGTCTATCAGGGCAGCACAAGTTTGAGGTGGGGACAATTTCGGTGTGGGGTCCATCCTTCGATATAAGGATTTTTTGCAGTCAGGGTCAGGGGCCCCTGGGCATATCCTTTTTCCATTTTCCTTGGGAAAGAAAACTCAGCAGTCCAGGTTCCTGATGTCAGTTTGTAGGGCTCGCTTGGGTCTATCAGGGCAGCACAAGTTTCAGGTGGGGACAACTTCGGTGTGGGGTCCATCCTTCGATATAAGGATTTTTTGTAGTGAGGCCCCAGCCCAGGGCCTGGGGCCCCTGGGCGTATCCTTTTTCCATTTTCTCTGGGAAAGAAAACTCAGCAGTCCAGGTTCCTGATGTCAGTTTGTAGGGCTCCCTTGGGTGTATCAGGGCAGCACAAGTTTGAGGTGGGGACAACTTTGGTGTGGGCTCCATCCTTAGATATGTGGATTTTTTGCACTCAGGGCCAAGGGCGCCCGGGAACACCCTTTGGCCATTTTCCCTGGGAAAGAAAACTCAGCAGTCCAGGTTCCTGATGTCAGTTTGTAGGGCTCCCTTGGGTCTATCAGGGCAGCACAAGTTTGAGGTGGGGACAACTTCGGTGTGGGCTCCATCCTTCGATATAAGGATTTTTTGCAATCAGGGCCAGGGGCCCCTGGGCACATCCTTTTTCCATTTTCCCTGGGAAAGAAAACTCAGCAGTCCAGGTTCCTGATGTCAGTTTGTAGGGCTCCCTTTGGTCTATCAGGGCAGCACAAGTTTGAGGTGGGGACAGCTTCGGTGTGGGCTCCATCCTTCGATATAAGGACTCTTTGAAGTCAGGCCCAAGCCCAGGGCCAGGGGCCCCTGGGCACATCCTTTTTCCATTTTCCCTGGGAAAGAAAACTCAGCAGTCCAGGTTCCTGATGTCAGTTTGTAGGGCTCCCTTGGGTCTATCAGGGCAGCACAAGTTTGAGGTGGGGACCACTTCGGTGTAGGGTCTATCCTTCGATATAAGGATTTTTTGCAGTCAGGGCCTGGGGCCCCTGGGCACATCCTTTGGCCATTTTCCCTGGGAAAGAAAACTCAGCAGTCCAGGTTCCTGATGTCAGTTTGTAGGGCTCCCTTGGGTCTATCAGGGCAGCACAACTTTGAGGTGGGGACAACTTTGGTGTGGGGTCCATCCTTCGATATAAGGATTTTTTGCAGTCAGGGCCAGGGGCCCCTGGGCACATCCTTTTTCCATTTTCCCTGGGAAAGAAAACTCAGCAGTCCAGGTTCCTGATGTCAGTTTGTAGGGCTCCCTTGGGTCTATCAGGGCAGCACAAGCTTGAGGTGGGGACAACTTTGGTGTGGGGTCCATCCTTCGATATAAGGATTTTTTGCAGTCAGGGCCAGGGGCCCCTGGGCACAACATTTTTCCATTTTCCCTGGGAAAGAAAACTCAGCAGTCCAGGTTCCTGATGTCAGTTTGTAGGGCTCCCTTGGGTCTATCAGGGCAGCACAAGTTTGAGGTGGGGACAACTTTGGTGTGGGGTCCATCCTTCGATATAAGGATTTTTTGCAGTCAGGGCCAGGGGCCCCTGGGCACATCCTTTTTCCATTTTCCCTGGGAAAGAAAACTCAGCAGTCCAGGTTCCTGATGTCAGTTTGTAGGGCTCCCTTGGGTCTATCAGGGCAGCACAAGCTTGAGGTGGGGACAACTTTGGTGTGGGGTCCATCCTTCGATATAAGGATTTTTTGCAGTCAGGGCCAGGGGCCGCTGGGCACAACATTTTTCCATTTTCCCTGGGAAAGAAAACTCAGCAGTCCAGGTTCCTGATGTCAGTTTGTAGGGCTCCCTTGGGTCTATCAGGGCAGCACAAGTTTGAGGTGGGGACAACTTCGGTGTGGGCTCCATCCTTCGATATAAGGATTTTTTACAGTGAGGGCCAGGGGCCCCTGGGCACATCCTTTTTCCATTTTCCCTGGGAAAGAAAACTCAGCAGTCCAGGTTCCTGATGTCAGTTTGTAGGGCTCCCTTGGGTCTATCAGTGCAGCACAAGTTTGAGGTGGGGACAATTTCGGTGTGGGGTCCATCCTTCGATATAAGGATTTTTTGCAGTAAGGGCCAGGGACCCCTGGGCACATCCTTTTTCCATTTTCCCTAGGAAAGAAAACTCATCAGTCCAGGTTCCTGATGTCAGTTTGTAGGGCTCCCTTGGGTCTATCAGGGCAGCACAAGTTTGAGGTGGGGACAACATCGGTGTGGGGTCCATCCTTCGATATAAGGATTTTTTGCAGTCGGGGCCAGGGGCCCAGGGCCAGGGGCCCCTGGGCACATCCTTTTTCCATTTTCCCTGGGAAAGAAAACTCAGCAGTCCAGGTTCCTGATGTCAGTTTGTAGGGCTCCCTTGGTCTATCACGGCAGCACAAGTTTGAGGTGGGGACAACTTCGGTGTGGGCTCCATCCTTCGATATAAGGATTTTTTACAGTCAGGGCCAAAGGCCCCTTGGGACATCCTTTTTCCATTTTCCCTGGGAAAGAAAACTCAGCAGTCCAGGTTCCTGATGTCAGTTTGTAGGGCTCCCTTGGGTCTATCAGGGCAGCACAAGTTTGAGGTGGGGACAACTTCGGTGTGGGGTCCATCCTTCGATATAAGGATTTTTTGCAGTCAGGGCCAGGGGCCCCTGGGCATATCCTTTTTCCATTTTCCCTGGGAAAGAAAACTCAGCACTCCAGGTTCCTGATGTCAGTTTGTAGGGCTCCCTTGGGTCTATCAGGGCAGCACAAGTTTGAGGTGGGGACAACTTCGGTGTGGGGTCCATCCTTCGATATAAGGATTTTTTGCAGTCAGGGCCAGGGGCCCCTGGGCATATCCTTTTTCCATTTTCCCTGGGAAAGAAAACTCAGTAGTCCAGGTTCCTGATGTCAGTTTGTAGGGCTCTCTTGGGTCTATCAGGGCAGCACAAGTTTGAGGTGGGGACATCTTTAGTGTGGGGTCCATCCTTCGATATAAGGATTTTTTGCAGTGAGGCCCCAACCCAGGGCCAGGGGCCCCTGTGCACATCCTTTTTCCATTTTCCCTGGGAAAGAAAACTCAGCAGTCCAGGTTCCAGATGTCAGTTTGTAGGGCTCCCTTGGGTCTATCAGGGCAGCACAAGTTTGAGGTGGGGACAATTTCGGTGTGGGGTCCATCCTTCGATATAAGGATTTTTTGCAGTCAGGGCCAGGGGCCCCTGGGCACATCCTTTTTCCATTTTCCCTGGGAAAGAAAACTCAGCAGTCCAGGTTCCTGATGTCAGTTTGTAGGGCTCCCTTTGGTCTATCAGGGCAGCACAAGTTTGAGGTGGGGACAACTTCGGTGTGGGGTCCATCCTTCGATATAAGGATTTTTTGTAGTGAGGCCCCAGCCCAGGGCCTGGGGCCCCTGGGCGTATACTTTTTCCATTTTCTCTGGGAAAGAAAACTCAGCAGTCCAGGTTCCTGATGTCAGTTTGTAGGGCTCCCTTGGGTCTATCAGGGCAGCACAAGTTTGAGGTGGGGACAACTTCGGTTTGGGGTCCATCCTTCAATAAAAGGATTTTTTGCAATGAGGTCCAAGCGCAGGGCCAGGGGCTCCTGGGCAAATCCTTTTTCCATTTTCCCTGGGAAAGAAAACTCAGCAGTCCAGGTTCCTGATGTCAGTTTGTAGGGCTCCCTTGGGTGTATCAGGGCAGCACAAGTTTGAGGTGGGGACAACTTCGGTGTGGGGTCCATCCTTCGATATAAGGATTCTTTGCAGTCAGGGCCAGGGGCCCCAGGGGCAGGGACCCCTGGGGACAACCTTTTTCCATTTTCCCTGGGAAAGAAAACTCAGCAGTCCAGGTTGCTGATGTCTGTTTGTAGGGCTCCCTTGGGTCTATCAGGGCAGCACAAGTTTGAGGTGGGGACAACTTCGGTGTGGGCTCCATCCTTCGATATAAGGACTCTTTGAAGTCAGGCCCAAGCCCAGGGCCAGGGGCCCCTGGGCACATCCTTTTTCCATTTTCCCTGGGAAAGAAAACTCAGCAGTCCAGGTTCCTGATGTCAGTTTGTAGGGCTCCCTTGGGTGTATCAGGGCAGCACAAGTTTGAGGTGGGGACAACTTCGGTCTGGGGTCCATCCTTCGTTATAAGGATTTTTTGCAGTCAGGGCCAGGGGCCCCCGGGCACATCCTTTTTCCATTTTCCCTGGGAAAGAAAACTCAGCAGTCCAGGTTCCTGATGTCAGTTTGTAGGGCTCCCTTGGTTCTATCAGGGCAGCATATGTTTGAGGTGGGGACAACTTCGGTGTGGGGTCCATCCTTCGATATAAGGATTCTTTGCAGTCAGGTCCAGGGGCCCCAGGGCCAGGGACCCCTGGGCACATCCTTTTTCCATTTTCCCTGGGAAAGAAAACTCAGCAGTCCAGGTTCCTGATGTCAGTTTGTAGGGCTCCCTTGGGTCTATCAGGGCAGCACAAGTTTGAGGTGGGGACAACTTCGGTCTGGGGTCCATCCTTCGATATGAGGATTTTTTGCAGTGAGGTCCCTGCCCGGGTCAGGGCACCCTAGGCACATCCTTTGGCCATTTTCCCTGGGAAAGAAAACTCAGCAGTCCAGGTTCCTGATGTCAGTTTGTAGGGCTCCCTTGGGTCTATCAGGGCAGCACAAGTTTGAGGTGGGGACAACTTCGGTCTGGGGTCCATCCTTCAATAAAAGGATTCTTTGCAATGAGGTCCAAGCGCAGGGCCAGGGGCCCCTGGGCAAATCCTTTTTCCATTTTCCCTGGGAAAGAAAACTCAGCAGTCCAGGTTCCTGATGTCAGTTTGTAGGGCTCCCTTGGGTCTATCAGGGCAGCACAAGTTTGAGGTGGGGACAACTTCGGTGTGGGGTCCATCCTTCGATATAAGGATTTTTTGCAGTCAGGGCCAGGGGCCCCTGGGCATATCCTTTTTCCATTTTCCCTGGGAAAGAAAACTCAGCAGTCCAGGTTCCTGATGTCAGTTTGTAGGGCTCCCTTGGGTCTATCAGGGCAGCACAAGTTTGAGGTGGGGACAACTTCGGTGTGGGCTCCATCCTTCGATATAAGGATTTTTTGCAGTGAGGCCCCAGCCCAGGGCCAGGGGCCCCTGAGCACATCCTTTTTCCATTTTCCCTGGGAAAGAAAACTCAGCAGTCCAGGTTCCTGATGTCAGTTTGTAGGGCTCCCTTGGGTCTATCAGGGCAGCACAAGTTTGAGGTGGGGACAATTTCGCTGTGGGGTCCATCCTTCGATATAAGGATTTTTTGCAGTCAGGTCCAGGGGCCCCTGGGCATATCTTTTTTCCATTTTCCCTGGGAAAGAAAACTCAGCAGTCCAGGTTCCTGATGTCAGTTTGTAGGGCTCCCTTTGGTCTATCAGGGCAGCACAAGTTTGAGGTGGGGACAATTTTGGTGTCGGGTCCATCCTTCGATATATGGATTTTTTGTAGTGAGGCCCCAGCCCAGGGCCTGGGGCCCCTGGGCCTATCCTTTTTCCATTTTCTCTGGGAAAGAAAACTCAGCAGTCCAGGTTCCTGATGTCAGTTTGTAGGGCTCCCTTGGGTGTATCAGGGCAGCACAAGTTTGAGGTGGGGACAACTTCGATGTGGGCTCCATCCTTCGATATAAGGATTTTTTGCAATCAGGGCCAGGGGCCCCTGGGCACATCCTTTTTCCATTTTCCCTGGGAAAGAAAACTCAGCAGTCCAGGTTCCTGATGTCAGTTTGTAGGGCTCCCTTGGGTCTATCAGGGCAGCACAAGTTTGAGGTGGGGACAACTTCGGTGTGGGGTCCATCCTTCGATATAAGGATTCTTTGTAGTGAGGCCCCAGCCCAGGGCCAGGGGCCCCTGGGCACATCCTTTTTCCATTTTCCCTGGGAAAGAAAACTCAGTAGTCCAGGTTCCTGATGTCAGTTTGTAGGGCTCCCTTGGGTCTATCAGGGCAGCACAAGTTTGAGGTGGGGACAACTTTGGTGTGGGGTCCATCCTTCGATATAAGGATTTTTTGTAGTGAGGCCCCAGCCCAGGGCCTGGGGCCCCTGGGCGTATCCTTTTTCCATTTTCCCTGGGAAAGAAAACTCAGCAGTCCAGGTTCCTGATGTCAGTTTGTAGGGCTCCCTTGGGTGTATCAGGGCAGCACAAGTTTGAGGTGGGGACAACTTCGGTGTGGGCTCCATCCTTCGATATAAGGATTTTTTGCAATCAGGGCCAGGGACCCCTGGGCACATCCTTTTTCCATTTTCCCTGGGAAAGAAAACTCAGCAGTCCAGGTTCCTGATGTCAGTTTGTAGGGCTCCCTTGGGTCTATCAGGGCAGCACAAGTTTGAGGTGGGGACAACTTCGGTGTGGAGTCCATCCTTCGATATAAGGATTTTTTGCAGTCAGGGCCAGGGGCCCCTGGGCACATCCTTTGGCCATTTTCACTGGGAAAGAAAACTAAGCAGTCCAGGTTCCTGATGTCAGTTTGTAGGGCTCCCTTGGGTCTATCAGGGCAGCACAAGTTTGAGGTGGGGACAACTTCGGTGTGGGGTCCATCCTTCGATATATGGATTTTTTGTAGTGAGGCCCCAAACAAGGGCCAGGGGCCCCTGGGCACATCCTTTTTCCATTTTCCCTGGGAAAGAAAACTCAGCAGTCCAGGTTCCTGATGTCAATTTGTAGGGCTCCCCTGGGTGTATCAGGGCAGCACAAGTTTGAGGTGGGGACATCTTCGGTTTGGGGTCCATCCTTCGATATAAGGATTTTTTGCAGTGAGGCCCCAGCCCAGGGCCAGGGGCCACTGGGCACATCCTTTTTCCATTTTCCCTGGGAAAGAAAACTCAGCAGTCCAGGTTCCTGATGTCAGTTTGTAGGGCTCCCTTGGGTCTATCAGGGTAGCACAAGTTTGAGGTGGGGACAACTTCGGTGTGGGGTCCATCCTTCGATATAAGGATTTTTTGCAGTCAGGGCCAGGGACCCCTGGGCACATCCTTTTTCCATTTTCCCTGGGAAAGAAAACTCAGCAGTCCAGGTTCCTGATGTCAGTTTGTAGGGCTCCCTTGGGTCTATCAGGGCAGCACAAGTTTGAGGTGGGGACAACTTTGGTGTGGGCTCCATCCTTCGATATAAGGATTTTTTGTAGTGAGGCCACAGCCCAGGACAAGGGACCCCTGGGCACAGCCTTTTTCCATTTTCCCTGGGAAAGAAAACTCAGCAGTCCAGGTTCCTGATGTCAGTTTGTAGGGCTCCCTTGGGTCTATCAGGGTAGCACAAGTTTGAGGTGGGGACAACTTCGGTGTGGGGTCCATCCTTCGATATAAGGATTTATTGTAGTGAGAC
Source organism: Lonchura striata (assembly GCF_046129695.1). Lineage (NCBI taxonomy): Eukaryota > Metazoa > Chordata > Aves > Passeriformes > Estrildidae > Lonchura > Lonchura striata. The sequence continues at coordinate 767,839 of NC_134623.1, forward strand.
CGCAGCCCAGGTCCAGGGGCCCCTGGGCACATCCTTTTTCCATTTTCCCTGGGAAAGAAAACTCAGCAGTCCAGGTTCCTGATGTCAGTTTGTAGGGCTCCCTTGGGTCTATCAGGGTAGCACAAGTTTGAGGTGGGGACAACTTCGGTGTGGGGTCCATCCTTCGATATAAGGATTTTTTGCAGTCAGGGCCAGGGACCCCTGGGCACATCCTTTTTCCATTTTCCCTGGGAAAGAAAACTCAGCAGTCCAGGTTCCTAATGTCAGTTTGTAGGGCTCCCTTGGGTCTATCAGGGCAGCACAAGTTTGAGGTGGGGACAACTTTGGTGTGGGCTCCATCCTTCGATATAAGGATTTTTTGTAGTGAGGCCACAGCCCAGGACAAGGGACCCCTGGGCACAGCCTTTTTCCATTTTCCCTGGGAAAGGAAACTCAGCAGTCCAGGTTCCTGATGTCAGTTTGTAGGGCTCCCTTGGGTCTATCAGGGTAGCACAAGTTTGAGGTGGGGACAACTTCGGTGTGGGGTCCATCCTTCGATATAAGGATTTATTGTAGTGAGGCCGCAGCCCAGGTCCAGGGGCCCCTGGGCACATCCTTTTTCCATTTTCCCTGGGAAAGAAAACTCAGCAGTCCAGGTTCCTGATGTCAGTTTTTAGGGCTCCCCTGGGTGTATCAGGGCAGCACAAGTTTGAGGTGGGGACATCTTCGGTTTGGGGTCCATCCTTCGATATAAGGAGTTTTTGCAGTGAGGCCCCAGCCCAGGGCCAGGGGCCCCTGGGCACATCCTTTTTCCATTTTCCCTGGGAAAGAAAACTCAGCAGTCCAGGTTCCTGATGTCAGTTTGTAGGGCTCCCTTGGGTCTATCAGGGCAGCACAAGTTTGAGGTGGGGACAACTTCGGTGTGGGGTCCATCCTTCGATATAAGGATTTTTTGCAGTCAGGGCCAGGGGCCCCTGGGCACATCCTTTTTCCATTTTCCCTGGGAAAGAAAACTCAGCAGTCCAGGTTCCTGATGTCAGTTTGTAGGGCTCCCTTGGGTCTATCAGGGCAGCACAAGTTTGAGGTGGGGACAACATCGGTGTGGGCTCCATCCTTCGATATAAGGATTTTTTGCAGTTAGCCCTAGCCCAGGGCCAGGGGCCCCTGGGCACAACCTTTTTCCATTTTCCCTGGGAAAGAAAACTCAGCAGTCCAGGTTCCTGATGTCAGTTTGTAGGGCTCCCTTGGGTCTATCAGGGCAGCACAAGTTTGAGGTGGGGACAACTTCGGTGTGGGCTCCATCCTTCGATATAAGGATTTTTTGCAGTCAGGGCCAGGGGCCCCTGGGCACATCCTTTTTCCAGTTTCCCTGGGAAAGAAAACTCAGCAGTCCAGGTTCCTGATGTCAGTTTGTAGGGCTCCCTTGGGTCTATCAGGGCAGCACAAGTTTGAGGTGGGGACAACTTCGGTGTGGGCTCCATCCTTCGATATAAGGACTCTTTGAAGTCAGGCCCAAGCCCAGGGCCAGGGGCCCCTGGGCACATCCTTTTTCCATTTTCCCTGGGAAAGAAAACTCAGCAGTCCAGGTTCCTGATGTCAGTTTGTAGGGCTCCCTTGGGTGTATCAGGGCAGCACAAGTTTGAGGTGGGGACAACTTCGGTCTGGGGTCCATCCTTCGTTATAAGGATTTTTTGCAGTCAGGGCCAGGGGCCCCCGGGCACATCCTTTTTCCATTTTCCCTGGGAAAGAAAACTCAGCAGTCCAGGTTCCTGATGTCAGTTTGTAGGGCTCCCTTGGTTCTATCAGGGCAGCATATGTTTGAGGTGGGGACAACTTCGTTGTGGGCTCCATCCTTCGATATAAGGATTTTTTGCAGTTAGCCCTAGCCCAGGGCCAGGGGCCCCTGGGCACAACCTTTTTCCATTTTCCCTGGGAAAGAAAACTCAGCAGTCCAGGTTCCTGATGTCAGTTTGTAGGGCTCCCTTGGGTCTATCAGGGCAGCACAAGTTTGAGGTGGGGACAACTTCGGTGTGGGGTCCATCCTTCGATATAAGGATTTTTTGCAGTCAGGGCCAGGGACCGCTGGGCACATCCTTTTTCCATTTTCCGTGGAAAAGGAAACCCAGCAGTCCAGGTTCCTGATGTCAGTTTGTAGGGCTCCCTTGGGTCTATCAGGGCAGCACAAGTTTGAGGTGGGGACAACTTCGGTGTGGGGTCCATCCTTCGATATAAGGATTTTTTGTAGTGAGGCCACAGCCCAGGACCAGGGACCCCTGGGCACATCCTTTTTCCATTTTCCCTGGGAAAGAAAACTCAGCAGTCCAGGTTCCTGATGTCAGTTTGTAGGGCTCCCTTGGGTCTATCAGGGCAGCACAAGTTAGAGGTGGGGACAACTTCGGTGTGGGGTCCATCCTTCGATATATGGATTTTTTGCAGTCAGGGCCAGGGGCCCCTGGGCACATCCTTTTTCCATTTTCCCTGGGAAAGAAAACTAAGCAGTCCAGGTTCCTGATGTCAGTTTGTAGGGCTCCCTTGGGTGTATCAGGGTAGCACAAGTTTGAGGTGGGGACAACTTCGGTGTGGGGTCCATCCTTCGATATAACGATTTTTTGCAGTCAGGGCCAGGGGCCCCTGGGCACATTCTTTTTCCATTTTCCCTGGGAAAGAAAACTCAGCACTCCAGGTTCCTGATGTCAGTTTGTAGGGCTCCCTTGGGTCTATCAGGGCAGCACAAGTTTGAGGTGGGGACAACTTCGGTGTGGGGTCCATCCTTCGATATAAGGATTTTTTGCAGTCAGGGCCAGGGGCCCCTGGGCACATCCTTTTTCCATTTTCCCTGGGAAAGAAAACTCAGCACTCCAGGTTCCTGATGTCAGTTTGTAGGGCTCCCTTGGGTCTATCAGGGCAGCACAAGTTTGAGGTGGGGACAACTTCGGTGTGGGGTCCATCCTTCGATATAAGGATTTTGTGTAGTGAGGCCCCAAACAAGGGCCAGGGGCCCCTGGGCACATCCTTTTTCCATTTTCCCTGGGAAAGAAAACTCAGCAGTCCAGGTTCCTGATGTCAGTTTGTAGGGCTCCCTTGGGTCTATCAGGGCAGCACAAGTTTGAGGTGGGGACATCGTCGGTTTGGGCTCCATCCTTCGATATAAGGATTTTTTGCAGTGAGGCCCCAGCCCAGGGCCAGGGGCCCCTGGGCACATCCTTTTTCCATTTTCCCTGGGAAAGAAAACTCAGTAGTCCAGGTTCCTGATGTCAGTTTGTAGGGCTCCCTTGGGTCTATCAGGGCAGCACAAGTTTGAGGTGGGGACAACTTTGGTGTGGGCTCCATCCTTCGATATAAGGATTTTTTGCAGTCAGGGCCAGGGGCCCCTGGGCACATCCTTTTTCCATTTTCCCTGGGAAAGAAAACTCAGCAGTCCAGGTTCCTGATGTCAGTTTGTAGGGCTCCCTTGGGTCTATCAGGGCAGCGCAAGTTTGAGCTGGGGACAACTTCGGTGTGGGGTCCATCCTTCGATATAAGGATTTTTTGCAGTCAGGGCCAGGGGCCCCTGGGCACATCCTTTTTCCATTTTCCCTGGGAAAGAAAACTCAGCAGTCCAGGTTCCTGATGTCAGTTTGTAGGGCTCCCTTGGGTCTATCAGGGCAGCACAAGTTTGAGGTGGGGACAACTTCGGTGTGGGGTCCATCCTTCGATATAAGGATTTTTTGCAGTGAGCCCTAGCCCAGGGCCAGGGGCCCCTGGGCACATCCTTTTTCCATTTTCCCTGGGAAAGAAAACTCAGCAGTCCAGGTTCCTGATGTCAGTTTGTAGGGCTCCCTTGGGTGTATCAGGGCAGCACAAGTTAGAGGTGGGGACAACTTCGGTGTGGGGTCCATCCTTCGATATATGGATTTTTTGCAGTAAGGGCCAGGGGCCCCTGGGCACATCCTTTTTCCATTTTCCCTGGGAAAGAAAACTAAGCAGTCCAGGTTCCTGATGTCAGTTTGTAGGGCTCCCTTGGGTGTATCAGGGCAGCACAAGTTTGAGGTGGGGACAACTTCGGTGTGGGGTCCATCCTTCGATATAACGATTTTTTGCAGTCAGGGCCAGGGGCCCCTGGGCACATCCTTTTTCCATTTTCCCTGGGAAAGAAAACTCAGCACTCCAGGTTCCTGATGTCAGTTTGTAGGGCTCCCTTGGGTCTATCAGGGCAGCACAAGTTTGAGGTGGGGACAACTTCGGTGTGGGCTCCATCCTTCGATATAAGGATTTTTTGCAGTCAGAGCCAGGGGCCCCTGGGCACATCCTTTTTCCAGTTTCCCTGGGAAAGAAAACTCAGCAGTCCAGGTTCCTGATGTCAGTTTGTAGGGCTCCCTTGGGTCTATCAGGGCAGCACAAGTATGAGGTGGGGACAACTTCGGTGTGGGGTCCATCCTTCGATATAAGGATTTTTTGTAGTGAGACCCCAAACAAGGGCCAGGGGCCCCTGGGCACATCCTTTTTCCATTTTCCCTGGGAAAGAAAACTCAGCAGTCCAGGTTCCTGATGTCAGTTTGTAGGGCTCCCTTGGTCTATCAGGGCAGCACCGGTTTGAGGTGGGGACAACTTCGGTGTGGGCTCCATCCTTCGATATAAGGATTTTTTACAGTCAGGGCCAAAGGCCCCTTGGGACATCCTTTTTCCATTTTCCCTGGGAAAGAAAACTCAGCAGTCCAGGTTCCTGATGTCAGTTTGTAGGGCTCCATTGGGTCTATCAGGGCAGCACAAGCTTGAGGTGGGGACAACTTCGGTGTGGGGTCCATCCTTCGATATAAGGATTTTTTGTAGTGAGGCCCCAGCCCAGGGCCTGGGGCCCCTGGGCGTATCCTTTTTCCATTTTCTCTGGGAAAGAAAACTCAGCAGTCCAGGTTCCTGATGTCAGTTTGTAGGGCTCCCTTGGGTCTATCAGGGCAGCACAAGTTTGAGGTGGGGACAACTTCGGTGTGGGCTCCATCCTTCGATATAAGGATTTTTTGCAATCAGGGCCAGGGGCCCCTGTGCACATCCTTTTTCCATTTTCCCTGGGAAAGAAAACTCAGCAGTCCAGGTTCCTGATGTCAGTTTGTAGGGCTCCCTTGGGTCTATCAGGGCAGCACAAGTTTGAGGTGGGGACAACTTCGGTGTGGAGTCCATCCTTCGATATAAGGATTTTTTGCAGTCAGGGCCAGGGGCCCCTGGGCACATCCTTTGGCCATTTTCACTGGGAAAGAAAACTAAGCAGTCCAGGTTCCTGATGTCAGTTTGTAGGGCTCCCTTGGGTCTATCAGGGCAGCACAAGTTTGAGGTGGGGACAACTTCGGTGTGGGGTCCATCCTTCGATATATGGATTTTTTGTAGTGAGGCCCCAAACAAGGGCCAGGGGCCCCTGGGCACATCCTTTTTCCATTTTCCCTGGGAAAGAAAACTCAGCAGTCCAGGTTCCTGATGTCAATTTGTAGGGCTCCCCTCGGTGTATCAGGGCAGCACAAGTTTGAGGTGGGGACATCTTCGGTTTGGGGTCCATCCTTCGATATAAGGATTTTTTGCAGTGAGGCCCCAGCCCAGGGCCAGGGGCCCCTGGGCACATCCTTTTTCCATTTTCCCTGGGAAAGAAAACTCAGCAGTCCAGGTTCCTGATGTCAGTTTGTAGGGCTCCCTTGGGTCTATCAGGGTAGCACAAGTTTGAGGTGGGGACAACTTCGGTGTGGGGTCCATCCTTCGATATAAGGATTTTTTCAGTCAGGGCCAGGGACCCCTGGGCACATCCTTTTTCCATTTTCCCTGGGAAAGAAAACTCAGCAGTCCAGGTTCCTAATGTCAGTTTGTAGGGCTCCCTTGGGTCTATCAGGGCAGCACAAGTTTGAGGTGGGGACAACTTTGGTGTGGGCTCCATCCTTCGATATAAGGATTTTTTGTAGTGAGGCCACAGCCCAGGACAAGGGACCCCTGGGCACAGCCTTTTTCCATTTTCCCTGGGAAAGAAAACTCAGCAGTCCAGGTTCCTGATGTCAGTTTGTAGGGCTCCCTTGGGTCTATCAGGGTAGCACAAGTTTGAGGTGGGGACAACTTCGGTGTGGGGTCCATCCTTCGATATAAGGATTTATTGTAGTGAGGCCGCAGCCCAGGTCCAGGGGCCCCTGGGCACATCCTTTTTCCATTTTCCCTGGGAAAGAAAACTCAGCAGTCCAGGTTCCTGATGTCAGTTTTTAGGGCTCCCCTGGGTGTATCAGGGCAGCACAAGTTTGAGGTGGGGACATCTTCGGTTTGGGGTCCATCCTTCGATATAAGGAGTTTTTGCAGTGAGGCCCCAGCCCAGGGCCAGGGGCCCCTGGGCACATCCTTTTTCCATTTTCCCTGGGAAAGAAAACTCAGCAGTCCAGGTTCCTGATGTCAGTTTGTAGGGCTCCCTTGGGTCTATCAGGGCAGCACAAGTTTGAGGTGGGGACAACTTCGGTGTGGGGTCCATCCTTCGATATAAGGATTTTTTGCAGTCAGGGCCAGGGGCCCCTGGGCACATCCTTTTTCCATTTTCCCTGGGAAAGAAAACTCAGTAGTCCAGGTTCCTGATGTCAGTTTGTAGGGCTCCCTTGGGTCTATCAGGGCAGCACAAGTTTGAGGTGGGGACAACTTTGGTGTGGGCTCCATCCTTCGATATAAGGATTTTTTGCAGTCAGGGCCAGGGGCCCCTGGGCACATCCTTTTTCCATTTTCCCTGGGAAAGAAAACTCAGCAGTCCAGGTTCCTGATGTCAGTTTGTAGGGCTCCCTTGGGTCTATCAGGGCAGCGCAAGTTTGAGGTGGAGACAACTTCGGTGTGGGGTCCATCCTTCGATATAAGGATTTTTTGCAGTCAGGGCCAGGGGCCCCTGGGCACATCCTTTTTCCATTTTCCCTGGGAAAGAAAACTCAGCAGTCCAGGTTCCTGATGTCAGTTTGTAGGGCTCCCTTGGGTCTATCAGGGCAGCACAAGTTTGAGGTGGGGACAACTTCGGTGTGGGGTCCATCCTTCGATATAAGGATTTTTTGCAGTGAGCCCTAGCCCAGGGCCAGGGGCCCCTGGGCACATCCTTTTTCCATTTTCCCTGGGAAAGAAAACTCAGCAGTCCAGGTTCCTGATGTCAGTTTGTAGGGCTCCCTTGGGTGTATCAGGGCAGCACAAGTTAGAGGTGGGGACAACTTCGGTGTGGGGTCCATCCTTCGATATATGGATTTTTTGCAGTAAGGGCCAGGGGCCCCTGGGCACATCCTTTTTCCATTTTCCCTGGGAAAGAAAACTAAGCAGTCCAGGTTCCTGATGTCAGTTTGTAGGGCTCCCTTGGGTGTATCAGGGCAGCACAAGTTTGAGGTGGGGACAACTTCGGTGTGGGGTCCATCCTTCGATATAACGATTTTTTGCAGTCAGGGCCAGGGGCCCCTGGGCACATCCTTTTTCCATTTTCCCTGGGAAAGAAAACTCAGCACTCCAGGTTCCTGATGTCAGTTTGTAGGGCTCCCTTGGGTCTATCAGGGCAGCACAAGTTTGAGGTGGGGACAACTTCGGTGTGGGCTCCATCCTTCGATATAAGGATTTTTTGCAGTCAGGGCCAGGGGCCCCTGGGCACATCCTTTTTCCAGTTTCCCTGGGAAAGAAAACTCAGCAGTCCTGGTTCCTGATGTCAGTTTGTAGGGCTCCCTTGGGTCTATCAGGGCAGCACAAGTTTGAGGTGGGGACATCTTCGGTTTGGGGTCCATCCTTCGATATAAGGATTTTTTGCAGTGAGGCCCCAGCCCAGGGCCAGGGGCCCCTGGGCACATCCTTTTTCCATTTTCCCTGGGAAAGAAAACTCAGCAGTCCAGGTTCCTGATGTCAGTTTGTAGGGCTCCCTTGGTCTATCAGGGCAGCACCGGTTTGAGGTGGGGACAACTTCGGTGTGGGCTCCATCCTTCGATATAAGGATTTTTTACAGTCAGGGCCAAAGGCCCCTTGGGACATCCTTTTTCCATTTTCCCTGGGAAAGAAAACTCAGCAGTCCAGGTTCCTGATGTCAGTTTGTAGGGCTCCATTGGGTCTATCAGGGCAGCACAAGCTTGAGGTGGGGACAACTTCGGTGTGGGGTCCATCCTTCGATATAAGGATTTTTTGTAGTGAGGCCCCAGCCCAGGGCCTGGGGCCCCTGGGCGTATCCTTTTTCCATTTTCTCTGGGAAAGAAAACTCAGCAGTCCAGGTTCCTGATGTCAGTTTGTAGGGCTCCCTTGGGTCTATCAGGGCAGCACAAGTTTGAGGTGGGGACAACTTCGGTGTGGGCTCCATCCTTCGATATAAGGATTTTTTGCAATCAGGGCCAGGGGCCCCTGTGCACATCCTTTTTCCATTTTCCCTGGGAAAGAAAACTCAGCAGTCCAGGTTCCTGATGTCAGTTTGTAGGGCTCCCTTGGGTCTATCAGGGCAGCACAAGTTTGAGGTGGGGACAACTTCGGTGTGGAGTCCATCCTTCGATATAAGGATTTTTTGCAGTCAGGGCCAGGGGCCCCTGGGCACATCCTTTGGCCATTTTCACTGGGAAAGAAAACTAAGCAGTCCAGGTTCCTGATGTCAGTTTGTAGGGCTCCCTTGGGTCTATCAGGGCAGCACAAGTTTGAGGTGGGGACAACTTCGGTGTGGGGTCCATCCTTCGATATATGGATTTTTTGTAGTGAGGCCCCAAACAAGGGCCAGGGGCCCCTGGGCACATCCTTTTTCCATTTTCCCTGGGAAAGAAAACTCAGCAGTCCAGGTTCCTAATGTCAGTTTGTAGGGCTCCCTTGGGTCTATCAGGGCAGCACAAGTTTGAGGTGGGGACAACTTTGGTGTGGGCTCCATCCTTCGATATAAGGATTTTTTGTAGTGAGGACACAGCCCAGGACAAGGGACCCCTGGGCACAGCCTTTTTCCATTTTCCCTGGGAAAGAAAACTCAGCAGTCCAGGTTCCTGATGTCAGTTTGTAGGGCTACCTTGGGTCTATCAGGGTAGCACAAGTTTGAGGTGGGGACAACTTCGGTGTGGGGTCCATCCTTCGATATAAGGATTTATTGTAGTGAGGCCGCAGCCCAGGTCCAGGGGCCCCTGGGCACATCCTTTTTCCATTTTCCCTGGGAAAGAAAACTCAGCAGTCCAGGTTCCTGATGTCAGTTTTTAGGGCTCCCCTGGGTGTATCAGGGCAGCACAAGTTTGAGGTGGGGACATCTTCGGTTTGGGGTCCATCCTTCGATATAAGGAGTTTTTGCAGTGAGGCCCCAGCCCAGGGCCAGGGGCCCCTGGGCACATCCTTTTTCCATTTTCCCTGGGAAAGAAAACTCAGCAGTCCAGGTTCCTGATGTCAGTTTGTAGGGCTCCCTTGGGTCTATCAGGGCAGCACAAGTTTGAGGTGGGGACAACTTCGGTGTGGGGTCCATCCTTCGATATAAGGATTTTTTGCAGTCAGGGCCAGGGGCCCCTGGGCACATCCTTTTTCCATTTTCCCTGGGAAAGAAAACTCAGCAGTCCAGGTTCCTGATGTCAGTTTGTAGGGCTCCCTTGGGTCTATCAGGGCAGCACAAGTTTGAGGTGGGGACAACTTCGTTGTGGGCTCCATCCTTCGATATAAGGATTTTTTGCAGTTAGCCCTAGCCCAGGGCCAGGGGCCCCTGGGCACAACCTTTTTCCATTTTCCCTGGGAAAGAAAACTCAGCAGTCCAGGTTCCTGATGTCAGTTTGTAGGGCTCCCTTGGGTCTATCAGGGCAGCACAAGTTTGAGGTGGGGACAACTTCCGTGTGGGGTCCATCCTTCGATATAAGGATTTTTTGTAGTGAGGCCACAGCCCAGGACCAGGGACCCCTGGGCACATCCTTTTTCCATTTTCCCTGGGAAAGAAAACTCAGCACTCCAGGTTCCTGATGTCAGTTTGTAGGGCTCCCTTGGGTCTATCAGGGCAGCACAAGTTAGAGGTGGGGACAACTTCGGTGTGGGGTCCATCCTTCGATATATGGATTTTTTGCAGTCAGGGCCAGGGGCCCCTGGGCACATCCTTTTTCCATTTTCCCTGGGAAAGAAAACTAAGCAGTCCAGGTTCCTGATGTCAGTTTGTAGGGCTCCCTTGGGTGTATCACGGTAGCACAAGTTTGAGGTGGGGACAACTTCGGTGTGGGGTCCATCCTTCGATATAACGATTTTTTGCAGTCAGGGCCAGGGGCCCCTGGGCACATTCTTTTTCCATTTTCCCTGGGAAAGAAAACTCAGCACTCCAGGTTCCTGATGTCAGTTTGTAGGGCTCCCTTGGGTCTATCAGGGCAGCACAAGTTTGAGGTGGGGACAACTTCGGTGTGGGGTCCATCCTTCGATATAAGGATTTTTTGCAGTCAGGGCCAGGGGCCCCTGGGCACATCCTTTTTCCAGTTTCCCTGGGAAAGAAAACTCAGCAGTCCAGGTTCCTGATGTCAGTTTGTAGGGCTCCCTTGGGTCTATCAGGGCAGCACAAGTTTGAGGTGGGGACAACTTTGGTGTGGGGTCCATCCTTCGATATAAGGATTTTGTGTAGTGAGGCCCCAAACAAGGGCCAGGGGCCCCTGGGCACATCCTTTTTCCATTTTCCCTGGGAAAGAAAACTCAGCAGTCCAGGTTCCTGATGTCAGTTTGTAGGGCTCCCTTGGGTCTATCAGGGCAGCGCAAGTTTGAGGTGGGGACAACTTCGGTGTGGGGTCCATCCTTCGATATAAGGATTTTTTGCAGTCAGGGCCAGGGGCCCCTGGGCACATCCTTTTTCCATTTTCCCTGGGAAAGAAAACTCAGCACTCCAGGTTCCTGATGTCAGTTTGTAGGGCTCCCTTGGGTGTATCAGGGTAGCACAAGTTTGAGGTGGGGACAACTTCGGTGTGGGCTCCATCCTTCGATATAACGATTTTTTGCAGTCAGGGCCAGGGGCCCCTGGGCACATTCTTTTTCCATTTTCCCTGGGAAAGAAAACTCAGCACTCCAGGTTCCTGATGTCAGTTTGTAGGGCTCCCTTGGGTCTATCAGGGCAGCACAAGTTTGAGGTGGGGACAACTTCGGTGTGGGGTCCATCCTTCGATATAAGGATTTTTTGCAGTCAGGGCCAGGGGCCCCTGGGCACATCCTTTTTCCATTTTCCCTGGGAAAGAAAACTCAGCACTCCAGGTTCCTGATGTCAGTTTGTAGGGCTCCCTTGGGTCTATCAGGGCAGCACAAGTTTGAGGTGGGGACAACTTCGGTGTGGGGTCCATCCTTCGATATAAGGATTTTGTGTAGTGAGGCCCAAAACAAGGGCCAGGGGCCCCTGGGCACATCCTTTTTCCATTTTCCCTGGGAAAGAAAACTCAGCAGTCCAGGTTCCTGATGTCAGTTTGTAGGGCTCCCTTGGGTCTATCAGGGCAGCACAAGTTTGAGGTGGGGACATCTTCGGTTTGGGCTCCATCCTTCGATATAAGGATTTTTTGCAGTGAGGCCCCAGCCCAGGGCCAGGGGCCCCTGGGCACATCCTTTTTCCATTTTCCCTGGGAAAGAAAACTCAGCAGTCCAGGTTCCTGATGTCAGTTTGTAGGGCTCCCTTGGGTCTATCAGGGCAGCGCAAGTTTGAGGTGGGGACAACTTCGGTGTGGGGTCCATCCTTCGATATAAGGATTTTTTGCAGTCAGGGCCAGGGGCCCCTGGGCACATCCTTTTTCCATTTTCCCTGGGAAAGAAAACTCAGCACTCCAGGTTCCTGATGTCAGTTGGTAGGGCTCCCTTGGGTCTATCAGGGCAGCACAAGTTTGAGGTGGGGACAACTTCGGTGTGGGCTCCATCCTTCGATATAAGGATTTTTTGCAGTCAGGGCCAGGGGCCCCTGGGCACATCCTTTGGCCATTTTCACTGGGAAAGAAAACTAAGCAGTCCAGGTTCCTGATGTCAGTTTGTAGGGCTCCCTTGGGTCTATCAGGGCAGCACAAGTTTGAGGTGGGGACAACTTCGGTGTGGGGTCCATCCTTCGATATATGGATTTTTTGTAGTGAGGCCCCAAACAAGGGCCAGGGGCCCCTGGGCACATCCTTTTTCCATTTTCCCTGGGAAAGAAAACTCAGCAGTCCAGGTTCCTGATGTCAATTTGTAGGGCTCCCCTCGGTGTATCAGGGCAGCACAAGTTTGAGGTGGGGACATCTTCGGTTTGGGGTCCATCCTTCGATATAAGGATTTTTTGCAGTGAGGCCCCAGCCCAGGGCCAGGGGCCCCTGGGCACATCCTTTTTCCAGTTTCCCTGGGAAAGAAAACTCAGCAGTCCAGGTTCCTGATGTCAGTTTGTAGGGCTCCCTTGGGTCTATCAGGGCAGCACAAGTTTGAGGTGGGGACAACTTTGGTGTGGGGTCCATCCTTCGATATAAGGATTTTGTGTAGTGAGGCCCCAAACAAGGGCCAGGGGCCCCTGGGCACATCCTTTTTCCATTTTCCCTGGGAAAGAAAACTCAGCAGTCCAGGTTCCTGATGTCAGTTTGTAGGGCTCCCTTGGGTCTATCAGGGCAGCGCAAGTTTGAGGTGGGGACAACTTCGGTGTGGGGTCCATCCTTCGATATAAGGATTTTTTGCAGTCAGGGCCAGGGGCCCCTGGGCACATCCTTTTTCCATTTTCCCTGGGAAAGAAAACTCAGCACTCCAGGTTCCTGATGTCAGTTTGTAGGGCTCCCTTGGGTGTATCAGGGTAGCACAAGTTTGAGGTGGGGACAACTTCGGTGTGGGGTCCATCGTTCGATATAACGATTTTTTGCAGTCAGGGCCAGGGGCCCCTGGGCACATTCTTTTTCCATTTTCCCTGGGAAAGAAAACTCAGCACTCCAGGTTCCTGATGTCAGTTTGTAGGGCTCCCTTGGGTCTATCAGGGCAGCACAAGTTTGAGGTGGGGACAACTTCGGTGTGGGGTCCATCCTTCGATATAAGGATTTTTTGCAGTCAGGGCCAGGGGCCCCTGGGCACATCCTTTTTCCATTTTCCCTGGGAAAGAAAACTCAGCACTCCAGGTTCCTGATGTCAGTTTGTAGGGCTCCCTTGGGTCTATCAGGGCAGCACAAGTTTGAGGTGGGGACAACTTCGGTGTGGGGTCCATCCTTCGATATAAGGATTTTGTGTAGTGAGGCCCAAAACAAGGGCCAGGGGCCCCTGGGCACATCCTTTTTCCATTTTCCCTGGGAAAGAAAACTCAGCAGTCCAGGTTCCTGATGTCAGTTTGTAGGGCTCCCTTGGGTCTATCAGGGCAGCACAAGTTTGAGGTGGGGACATCTTCGGTTTGGGCTCCATCCTTCGATATAAGGATTTTTTGCAGTGAGGCCCCAGCCCAGGGCCAGGGGCCCCTGGGCACATCCTTTTTCCATTTTCCCTGGGAAAGAAAACTCAGCAGTCCAGGTTCCTGATGTCAGTTTGTAGGGCTCCCTTGGGTCTATCAGGGCAGCGCAAGTTTGAGGTGGGGACAACTTCGGTGTGGGGTCCATCCTTCGATATAAGGATTTTTTGCAGTCAGGGCCAGGGGCCCCTGGGCACATCCTTTTTCCATTTTCCCTGGGAAAGAAAACTCAGCACTCCAGGTTCCTGATGTCAGTTGGTAGGGCTCCCTTGGGTCTATCAGGGCAGCACAAGTTTGAGGTGGGGACAACTTCGGTGTGGGCTCCATCCTTCGATATAAGGATTTTTTGCAGTCAGGGCCAGGGGCCCCTGGGCACATCCTTTGGCCATTTTCACTGGGAAAGAAAACTAAGCAGTCCAGGTTCCTGATGTCAGTTTGTAGGGCTCCCTTGGGTCTATCAGGGCAGCACAAGTTTGAGGTGGGGACAACTTCGGTGTGGGGTCCATCCTTCGATATATGGATTTTTTGTAGTGAGGCCCCAAACAAGGGCCAGGGGCCCCTGGGCACATCCTTTTTCCATTTTCCCTGGGAAAGAAAACTCAGCAGTCCAGGTTCCTGATGTCAATTTGTAGGGCTCCCCTCGGTGTATCAGGGCAGCACAAGTTTGAGGTGGGGACATCTTCGGTTTGGGGTCCATCCTTCGATATAAGGATTTTTTGCAGTGAGGCCCCAGCCCAGGGCCAGGGGCCCCTGGGCACATCCTTTTTCCATTTTCCCTGGGAAAGAAAACTCAGCAGTCCAGGTTCCTGATGTCAGTTTGTAGGGCTCCCTTGGGTCTATCAGGGTAGCACAAGTTTGAGGTGGGGACAACTTCGGTGTGGGGTCCATCCTTCGATATAAGGATTTTTTGCAGTCAGGGCCAGGGACCCCTGGGCACATCCTTTTTCCATTTTCCCTGGGAAAGAAAACTCAGCAGTCCAGGTTCCTAATGTCAGTTTGTAGGGCTCCCTTGGGTCTATCAGGGCAGCACAAGTTTGAGGTGGGGACAACTTTGGTGTGGGCTCCATCCTTCGATATAAGGATTTTTTGTAGTGAGGCCACAGCCCAGGACAAGGGACCCCTGGGCACAGCCTTTTTCCATTTTCCCTGGGAAAGAAAACTCAGCAGTCCAGGTTCCTGATGTCAGTTTGTAGGGCTCCCTTGGGTCTATCAGGGTAGCACAAGTTTGAGGTGGGGACAACTTCGGTGTGGGGTCCATCCTTCGATATAAGGATTTATTGTAGTGAGGCCGCAGCCCAGGTCCAGGGGCCCCTGGGCACATCCTTTTTCCATTTTCCCTGGGAAAGAAAACTCAGCAGTCCAGGTTCCTGATGTCAGTTTTTAGGGCTCCCCTGGGTGTATCAGGGCAGCACAAGTTTGAGGTGGGGACATCTTCGGTTTGGGGTCCATCCTTCGATATAAGGAGTTTTTGCAGTGAGGCCCCAGCCCAGGGCCAGGGGCCCCTGGGCACATCCTTTTTCCATTTTCCCTGGGAAAGAAAACTCAGCAGTCCAGGTTCCTGATGTCAGTTTGTAGGGCTCCCTTGGGTCTATCAGGGCAGCACAAGTTTGAGGTGGGGACAACTTCGGTGTGGGGTCCATCCTTCGATATAAGGATTTTTTGCAGTCAGGGCCAGGGGCCCCTGGGCACATCCTTTTTCCATTTTCCCTGGGAAAGAAAACTCAGCAGTCCAGGTTCCTGATGTCAGTTTGTAGGGCTCCCTTGGGTCTATCAGGGCAGCGCAAGTTTGAGGTGGGGACAACTTCGTTGTGGGCTCCATCCTTCGATATAAGGATTTTTTGCAGTTAGCCCTAGCCCAGGGCCAGGGGCCCCTGGGCACAACCTTTTTCCATTTTCCCTGGGAAAGAAAACTCAGCAGTCCAGGTTCCTGATGTCAGTTTGTAGGGCTCCCTTGGGTCTATCAGGGCAGCACAAGTTTGAGGTGGGGACAACTTCCGTGTGGGGTCCATCCTTCGATATAAGGATTTTTTGTAGTGAGGCCACAGCCCAGGACCAGGGACCCCTGGGCACATCCTTTTTCCATTTTCCCTGGGAAAGAAAACTCAGCACTCCAGGTTCCTGATGTCAGTTTGTAGGGCTCCCTTGGGTCTATCAGGGCAGCACAAGTTAGAGGTGGGGACAACTTCGGTGTGGGGTCCATCCTTCGATATATGGATTTTTTGCAGTCAGGGCCAGGGGCCCCTGGGCACATCCTTTTTCCATTTTCCCTGGGAAAGAAAACTAAGCAGTCCAGGTTCCTGATGTCAGTTTTTAGGGCTCCCTTGGGTGTATCACGGTAGCACAAGTTTGAGGTGGGGACAACTTCGGTGTGGGGTCCATCCTTCGATATAACGATTTTTTGCAGTCAGGGCCAGGGGCCCCTGGGCACATTCTTTTTCCATTTTCCCTGGGAAAGAAAACTCAGCACTCCAGGTTCCTGATGTCAGTTTGTAGGGCTCCCTTGGGTCTATCAGGGCAGCACAAGTTTGAGGTGGGGACAACTTCGGTGTGGGGTCCATCCTTCGATATAAGGATTTTTTGCAGTCAGGGCCAGGGGCCCCTGGGCACATCCTTTTTCCAGTTTCCCTGGGAAAGAAAACTCAGCAGTCCAGGTTCCTGATGTCAGTTTGTAGGGCTCCCTTGGGTCTATCAGGGCAGCACAAGTTTGAGGTGGGGACAACTTCGGTGTGGGGTCCATCCTTCGATATAAGGATTTTGTGTAGTGAGGCCCCAAACAAGGGCCAGGGGCCCCTGGGCACATCCTTTTTCCATTTTCCCTGGGAAAGAAAACTCAGCAGTCCAGGTTCCTGATGTCAGTTTGTAGGGCTCCCTTGGGTCTATCAGGGCAGCACAAGTTTGAGGTGGGGACATCTTCGGTTTGGGCTCCATCCTTCGATATAAGGATTTTTTGCAGTGAGGCCCCAGCCCAGGGCCAGGGGCCCCTGGGCACATCCTTTTTCCATTTTCCCTGGGAAAGAAAACTCAGCAGTCCAGGTTCCTGATGTCAGTTTGTAGGGCTCCCTTGGGTGTATCAGCGTAGCACAAGTTTGAGGTGGGGACAACTTCGGTGTGGGGTCCATCCTTCGATATAAGGATTTTTTGCAGTCAGGGCCAGGGGCCCCTGGGCACATCCTTTTTCCATTTTCCCTGGGAAAGAAAACTAAGCAGTCCAGGTTCCTGATGTCAGTTTGTAGGGCTCCCTTGGGTGTATCAGGGTAGCACAAGTTTGAGGTGGGGACAACTTCGGTGTGGGGTCCATCCTTCGATATAAGGATTTTTTGCAGTCAGGGCCAGGGGCCCCTGGGCACATTCTTTTTCCATTTTCCCTGGGAAAGAAAACTCAGCACTCCAGGTTCCTGATGTCAGTTTGTAGGGCTCCCTTGGGTCTATCAGGGCAGCACAAGTTTGAGGTGGGGACAACTTCGGTGTGGGGTCCATCCTTCGATATAAGGATTTTTTGCAGTCAGGGCCAGGGGCCCCTGGGCACATCCTTTTTCCATTTTCCCTGGGAAAGAAAACTCAGCACTCCAGGTTCCTGATGTCAGTTTGTAGGGCTCCCTTGGGTCTATCAGGGCAGCACAAGTTTGAGGTGGGGACAACTTCGGTGTGGGGTCCATCCTTCGATATAAGGATTTTGTGTAGTGAGGCCCAAAACAAGGGCCAGGGGCCCCTGGGCACATCCTTTTTCCATTTTCCCTGGGAAAGAAAACTCAGCAGTCCAGGTTCCTGATGTCAGTTTGTAGGGCTCCCTTGGGTCTATCAGGGCAGCACAAGTTTGAGGTGGGGACATCTTCGGTTTGGGCTCCATCCTTCGATATAAGGATTTTTTGCAGTGAGGCCCCAGCCCAGGGCCAGGGGCCCCTGGGCACATCCTTTTTCCATTTTCCCTGGGAAAGAAAACTCAGCAGTCCAGGTTCCTGATGTCAGTTGGTAGGGCTCCCTTGGGTCTATCAGGGCAGCGCAAGTTTGAGGTGGGGACAACTTCGGTGTGGGGTCCATCCTTCGATATAAGGATTTTTTGCAGTCAGGGCCAGGGGCCCCTGGGCACATCCTTTTTCCATTTTCCCTGGGAAAGAAAACTCAGCACTCCAGGTTCCTGATGTCAGTTTGTAGGGCTCCCTTGGGTCTATCAGGGCAGCACAAGTTTGAGGTGGGGACAACTTCGGTGTGGGGTCCATCCTTCGATATAAGGATTTTGTGTAGTGAGGCCCCAAACAAGGGCCAGGGGCCCCTGGGCACATCCTTTTTCCATTTTCCCTGGGAAAGAAAACTCAGCAGTCCAGGTTCCTGATGTCAGTTTGTAGGGCTCCCTTGGGTCTATCAGGGCAGCACAAGTTTGAGGTGGGGACATCTTCGGTTTGGGCTCCATCCTTCGATATAAGGATTTTTTGCAGTGAGGCCCCAGCCCAGGGCCAGGGGCCCCTGGGCACATCCTTTTTCCATTTTCCCTGGGAAAGAAAACTCAGTAGTCCAGGTTCCTGATGTCAGTTTGTAGGGCTCCCTTGGGTCTATCAGGGCAGCACAAG
Organism: Lonchura striata; assembly: GCF_046129695.1. Lineage (NCBI taxonomy): Eukaryota > Metazoa > Chordata > Aves > Passeriformes > Estrildidae > Lonchura > Lonchura striata. The sequence continues at coordinate 785,704 of NC_134623.1, forward strand.
TTTGAGGTGGGGACAACTTTGGTGTGGGCTCCATCCTTCGATATAAGGATTTTTTGCAGTCAGGGCCAGGGGCCCCTGGGCACATCCTTTTTCCATTTTCCCTGGGAAAGAAAACTCAGCAGTCCAGGTTCCTGATGTCAGTTTGTAGGGCTCCCTTGGGTCTATCAGGGCAGCGCAAGTTTGAGCTGGGGACAACTTCGGTGTGGGGTCCATCCTTCGATATAAGGATTTTTTGCAGTCAGGGCCAGGGGCCCCTGGGCACATCCTTTTTCCATTTTCCCTGGGAAAGAAAACTCAGCAGTCCAGGTTCCTGATGTCAGTTTGTAGGGCTCCCTTGGGTCTATCAGGGCAGCACAAGTTTGAGGTGGGGACAACTTCGGTGTGGGGTCCATCCTTCGATATAAGGATTTTTTGCAGTGAGCCCTAGCCCAGGGCCAGGGGCCCCTGGGCACATCCTTTTTCCATTTTCCCTGGGAAAGAAAACTCAGCAGTCCAGGTTCCTGATGTCAGTTTGTAGGGCTCCCTTGGGTGTATCAGGGCAGCACAAGTTAGAGGTGGGGACAACTTCGGTGTGGGGTCCATCCTTCGATATATGGATTTTTTGCAGTAAGGGCCAGGGGCCCCTGGGCACATCCTTTTTCCATTTTCCCTGGGAAAGAAAACTCAGCACTCCAGGTTCCTGATGTCAGTTTGTAGGGCTCCCTTGGGTCTATCAGGGCAGCACAAGTTTGAGGTGGGGACAACTTCGGTGTGGGCTCCATCCTTCGATATAAGGATTTTTTGCAGTCAGGGCCAGGGGCCCCTGGGCACATCCTTTTTCCAGTTTCCCTGGGAAAGAAAACTCAGCAGTCCAGGTTCCTGATGTCAGTTTGTAGGGCTCCCTTGGGTCTATCAGGGCAGCACAAGTTTGAGGTGGGGACAACTTCGGTGTGGGGTCCATCCTTCGATATAAGGATTTTTTGTAGTGAGGCCCCAAACAAGGGCCAGGGGCCCCTGGGCACATCCTTTTTCCATTTTCCCTGGGAAAGAAAACTCAGCAGTCCAGGTTCCTGATGTCAGTTTGTAGGGCTCCCTTGGGTCTATCAGGGCAGCACAAGTTTGAGGTGGGGACATCTTCGGTTTGGGGTCCATCCTTCGATATAAGGATTTTTTGCAGTGAGGCCCCAGCCCAGGGCCAGGGGCCCCTGGGCACATCCTTTTTCCATTTTCCCTGGGAAAGAAAACTCAGCAGTCCAGGTTCCTGATGTCAGTTTGTAGGGCTCCCTTGGTCTATCAGGGCAGCACCGGTTTGAGGTGGGGACAACTTCGGTGTGGGCTCCATCCTTCGATATAAGGATTTTTTACAGTCAGGGCCAAAGGCCCCTTGGGACATCCTTTTTCCATTTTCCCTGGGAAAGAAAACTCAGCAGTCCAGGTTCCTGATGTCAGTTTGTAGGGCTCCATTGGGTCTATCACGGCAGCACAAGCTTGAGGTGGGGACAACTTCGGTGTGGGGTCCATCCTTCGATATAAGGATTTTTTGTAGTGAGGCCCCAGCCCAGGGCCTGGGGCCCCTGGGCGTATCCTTTTTCCATTTTCTCTGGGAAAGAAAACTCAGCAGTCCAGGTTCCTGATGTCAGTTTGTAGGGCTCCGTTTGGTGTATCAGGGCAGCACAAGTTTGAGGTGGGGACAACTTCGGTGTGGGGGTCCATCCTTCGATATAAGGATTTTTTGCAATCAGGGCCAGGGGCCACTGTGCACATCCTTTTTCCATTTTCCCTGGGAAAGAAAACTCAGCAGTCCAGGTTCCTGATGTCAGTTTGTAGGGCTCCCTTGGGTCTATCAGGGCAGCACAAGTTTGAGGTGGGGACAACTTCGGTGTGGGCTCCATCCTTCGATATACGGATTTTTTGAAGTCAGGGCCAGGGGCCCCTGGGCACAGCCTTTTTCCATTTTCCCTGGGAAAGAAAACTCAGCAGTCCAGGTTCCTGATGTCAGTTTGTAGGGCTCCCTTGGGTCTATCAGGGCAGCACAAGTTTGAGGTGGGGACAACTTCGGTGTGGGGTCCATCCTTCGATATAAGGATTTATTGTAGTGAGGCCGCAGCCCAGGTCCAGGGGCCCCTGGGCACATCCTTTTTCCATTTTCCCTGGGAAAGAAAACTCAGCAGTCCAGGTTCCTGATGTCAGTTTTTAGGGCTCCCTTCGGTCTATCAGGGCAGCACAAGTTTGAGGTGGGGACAACTTCGGTGTGGGCTCCATCCTTCGATATACGGATTTTTTGAATTCAGGCCCCAGCCCAGGGCCAGGGGCCCCTGGGCACATCCTTTTTCCATTTTCCCTGGGAAAGAAAACTCAGCAGTCCAGGTTCCTGATGTCAGTTTGTAGGGCTCCCTTGGGTCTATCAGGGCAGCAAAAGTTTGAGGTGGGGACAACTTCGGTGTGGGGTCCATCCTTCGATATAAGGATTTTTTGCAGTCAGGGCCAGGGGCCCCTGGGCACATCCTTTTTCCATTTTCCCTGGGAAAGAAAACTCAGCAGTCCAGGTTCCTGATGTCAGTTTGTAGGGCTCCCTTGGGTCTATCAGGGCAGCACAAGTTTGAGGTGGGGACAACTTCGTTGTGGGCTCCATCCTTCGATATAAGGATTTTTTGCAGTTAGCCCTAGCCCAGGGCCAGGGGCCCCTGGGCACAACCTTTTTCCATTTTCCCTGGGAAAGAAAACTCAGCAGTCCAGGTTCCTGATGTCAGTTTGTAGGGCTCCCTTGGGTCTATCAGGGCAGCACAAGTTTGAGGTGGGGACAACTTCCGTGTGCGGTCCATCCTTCGATATAAGGATTTTTTGTAGTGAGGCCACAGCCCAGGACCAGGGACCCCTGGGCACATCCTTTTTCCATTTTCCCTGGGAAAGAAAACTCAGCACTCCAGGTTCCTGATGTCAGTTTGTAGGGCTCCCTTGGGTCTATCAGGGCAGCACAAGTTAGAGGTGGGGACAACTTCGGTGTGGGGTCCATCCTTCGATATATGGATTTTTTGCAGTCAGGGCCAGGGGCCCCTGGGCACATCCTTTTTCCATTTTCCCTGGGAAAGAAAACTAAGCAGTCCAGGTTCCTGATGTCAGTTTGTAGGGCTCCCTTGGGTGTATCAGGGTAGCACAAGTTTGAGGTGGGGACAACTTCGGTGTGGGGTCCATCCTTCGATATAAGGATTTTTTGCAGTCAGGGCCAGGGGCCCCTGGGCACATTCTTTTTCCATTTTCCCTGGGAAAGAAAACTCAGCACTCCAGGTTCCTGATGTCAGTTTGTAGGGCTCCCTTGGGTCTATCAGGGCAGCACAAGTTTGAGGTGGGGACAACTTCGTTGTGGGGTCCATCCTTCGATATAAGGATTTTTTGCAGTCAGGGCCAGGGGCCCCTGGGCACATCCTTTTTCCAGTTTCCCTGGGAAAGAAAACTCAGCAGTCCAGGTTCCTGATGTCAGTTTGTAGGGCTCCCTTGGGTCTATCAGGGCAGCACAAGTTTGAGGTGGGGACAACTTCGGTGTGGGGTCCATCCTTCGATATAAGGATTTTGTGTAGTGAGGCCCCAAACAAGGGCCAGGGGCCCCTGGGCACATCCTTTTTCCATTTTCCCTGGGAAAGAAAACTCAGCAGTCCAGGTTCCTGATGTCAGTTTGTAGGGCTCCCTTGGGTCTATCAGGGCAGCGCAAGTTTGAGGTGGGGACAACTTCGGTGTGGGGTCCATCCTTCGATATAAGGATTTTTTGCAGTCAGGGCCAGGGGCCCCTGGGCACATCCTTTTTCCATTTTCCCTGGGAAAGAAAACTCAGCACTCCAGGTTCCTGATGTCAGTTTGTAGGGCTCCCTTGGGTCTATCAGGGCAGCACAAGTTTGAGGTGGGGACAACTTTGGTGTGGGCTCCATCCTTCGATATAAGGATTTTTTGTAGTGAGGCCACAGCCCAGGACAAGGGACCCCTGGGCACAGCCTTTTTCCATTTTCCCTGGGAAAGAAAACTCAGCAGTCCAGGTTCCTGATGTCAGTTTGTAGGGCTCCCTTGGGTCTATCAGGGCAGCACAAGTTTGAGGTGGGGACAACTTCGGTGTGGGGTCCATCCTTCGATATAAGGATTTTGTGTAGTGAGGCCCAAAACAAGGGCCAGGGGCCCCTGGGCACATCCTTTTTCCATTTTCCCTGGGAAAGAAAACTCAGCAGTCCAGGTTCCTGATGTCAGTTTGTAGGGCTCCCTTGGGTCTATCAGGGCAGCACAAGTTTGAGGTGGGGACATCTTCGGTTTGGGCTCCATCCTTCGATATAAGGATTTTTTGCAGTGAGGCCCCAGCCCAGGGCCAGGGGCCCCTGGGCACATCCTTTTTCCATTTTCCCTGGGAAAGAAAACTCAGCAGTCCAGGTTCCTGATGTCAGTTGGTAGGGCTCCCTTGGGTCTATCAGGGCAGCGCAAGTTTGAGGTGGGGACAACTTCGGTGTGGGGTCCATCCTTCGATATAAGGATTTTTTGCAGTCAGGGCCAGGGGCCCCTGGGCACATCCTTTTTCCATTTTCCCTGGGAAAGAAAACTCAGCACTCCAGGTTCCTGATGTCAGTTTGTAGGGCTCCCTTGGGTCTATCAGGGCCGCACAAGTTTGAGGTGGGGACAACTTCGGTGTGGGGTCCATCCTTCGATATAAGGATTTTGTGTAGTGAGGCCCCAAACAAGGGCCAGGGGCCCCTGGGCACATCCTTTTTCCATTTTCCCTGGGAAAGAAAACTCAGCAGTCCAGGTTCCTGATGTCAGTTTGTAGGGCTCCCTTGGGTCTATCAGGGCAGCACAAGTTTGAGGTGGGGACATCTTCGGTTTGGGCTCCATCCTTCGATATAAGGATTTTTTGCAGTGAGGCCCCAGCCCAGGGCCAGGGGCCCCTGGGCACATCCTTTTTCCATTTTCCCTGGGAAAGAAAACTCAGTAGTCCAGGTTCCTGATGTCAGTTTGTAGGGCTCCCTTGGGTCTATCAGGGCAGCACAAGTTTGAGGTGGGGACAACTTTGGTGTGGGCTCCATCCTTCGATATAAGGATTTTTTGCAGTCAGGGCCAGGGGCCCCTGGGCACATCCTTTTTCCATTTTCCCTGGGAAAGAAAACTCAGCAGTCCAGGTTCCTGATGTCAGTTTGTAGGGCTCCCTTGGGTCTATCAGGGCAGCGCAAGTTTGAGCTGGGGACAACTTCGGTGTGGGGTCCATCCTTCGATATAAGGATTTTTTGCAGTCAGGGCCAGGGGCCCCTGGGCACATCCTTTTTCCATTTTCCCTGGGAAAGAAAACTCAGCAGTCCAGGTTCCTGATGTCAGTTTGTAGGGCTCCCTTGGGTCTATCAGGGCAGCACAAGTTTGAGGTGGGGACAACTTCGGTGTGGGGTCCATCCTTCGATATAAGGATTTTTTGCAGTGAGCCCTAGCCCAGGGCCAGGGGCCCCTGGGCACATCCTTTTTCCATTTTCCCTGGGAAAGAAAACTCAGCAGTCCAGGTTCCTGATGTCAGTTTGTAGGGCTCCCTTGGGTGTATCAGGGCAGCACAAGTTAGAGGTGGGGACAACTTCGGTGTGGGGTCCATCCTTCGATATATGGATTTTTTGCAGTCAGGGCCAGGGGCCCCTGGGCACATCCTTTTTCCATTTTCCCTGGGAAAGAAAACTCAGCACTCCAGGTTCCTGATGTCAGTTTGTAGGGCTCCCTTGGGTCTATCAGGGCAGCACAAGTTTGAGGTGGGGACAACTTCGGTGTGGGCTCCATCCTTCGATATAAGGATTTTTTGCAGTCAGGGCCAGGGGCCCCTGGGCACATCCTTTTTCCAGTTTCCCTGGGAAAGAAAACTCAGCAGTCCAGGTTCCTGATGTCAGTTTGTAGGGCTCCCTTGGGTCTATCAGGGCAGCACAAGTTTGAGGTGGGGACAACTTCGGTGTGGGGTCCATCCTTCGATATAAGGATTTTTTGTAGTGAGGCCCCAAACAAGGGCCAGGGGCCCCTGGGCACATCCTTTTTCCATTTTCCCTGGGAAAGAAAACTCAGCAGTCCAGGTTCCTGATGTCAGTTTGTAGGGCTCCCTTGGGTCTATCAGGGCAGCACAAGTTTGAGGTGGGGACATCTTCGGTTTGGGGTCCATCCTTCGATATAAGGATTTTTTGCAGTGAGGCCCCAGCCCAGGGCCAGGGGCCCCTGGGCACATCCTTTTTCCAGTTTCCCTGGGAAAGAAAACTCAGCAGTCCAGGTTCCTGATGTCAGTTTGTAGGGCTCCCTTGGGTCTATCAGGGCAGCACAAGTTTGAGGTGGGGACAACTTCGGTGTGGGCTCCATCCTTCGATATACGGATTTTTTGAAGTCAGGGCCAGGGGCCCCTGGGCACAGCCTTTTTCCATTTTCCCTGGGAAAGAAAACTCAGCAGTCCAGGTTCCTGATGTCAGTTTGTAGGGCTCCCTTGGGTCTATCAGGGCAGCACAAGTTTGAGGTGGGGACAACTTCGGTGTGGGGTCCATCCTTCGATATAAGGATTTATTGTAGTGAGGCCGCAGCCCAGGTCCAGGGGCCCCTGGGCACATCCTTTTTCCATTTTCCCTGGGAAAGAAAACTCAGCAGTCCAGGTTCCTGATGTCAGTTTTTAGGGCTCCCTTCGGTCTATCAGGGCAGCACAAGTTTGAGGTGGGGACAACTTCGGTGTGGGCTCCATCCTTCGATATACGGATTTTTTGAATTCAGGCCCCAGCCCAGGGCCAGGGGCCCCTGGGCACATCCTTTTTCCATTTTCCCTGGGAAAGAAAACTCAGCAGTCCAGGTTCCTGATGTCAGTTTGTAGGGCTCCCTTGGGTCTATCAGGGCAGCAAAAGTTTGAGGTGGGGACAACTTCGGTGTGGGGTCCATCCTTCGATATAAGGATTTTTTGCAGTCAGGGCCAGGGGCCCCTGGGCACATCCTTTTTCCATTTTCCCTGGGAAAGAAAACTCAGCAGTCCAGGTTCCTGATGTCAGTTTGTAGGGCTCCCTTGGGTCTATCAGGGCAGCACAAGTTTGAGGTGGGGACAACTTCGTTGTGGGCTCCATCCTTCGATATAAGGATTTTTTGCAGTTAGCCCTAGCCCAGGGCCAGGGGCCCCTGGGCACAACCTTTTTCCATTTTCCCTGGGAAAGAAAACTCAGCAGTCCAGGTTCCTGATGTCAGTTTGTAGGGCTCCCTTGGGTCTATCAGGGCAGCACAAGTTTGAGGTGGGGACAACTTCCGTGTGGGGTCCATCCTTCGATATAAGGATTTTTTGTAGTGAGGCCACAGCCCAGGACCAGGGACCCCTGGGCACATCCTTTTTCCATTTTCCCTGGGAAAGAAAACTCAGCACTCCAGGTTCCTGATGTCAGTTTGTAGGGCTCCCTTGGGTCTATCAGGGCAGCACAAGTTAGAGGTGGGGACAACTTCGGTGTGGGGTCCATCCTTCGATATATGGATTTTTTGCAGTCAGGGCCAGGGGCCCCTGGGCACATCCTTTTTCCATTTTCCCTGGGAAAGAAAACTAAGCAGTCCAGGTTCCTGATGTCAGTTTGTAGGGCTCCCTTGGGTGTATCAGGGTAGCACAAGTTTGAGGTGGGGACAACTTCGGTGTGGGGTCCATCCTTCGATATAAGGATTTTTTGCAGTCAGGGCCAGGGGCCCCTGGGCACATTCTTTTTCCATTTTCCCTGGGAAAGAAAACTCAGCACTCCAGGTTCCTGATGTCAGTTTGTAGGGCTCCCTTGGGTCTATCAGGGCAGCACAAGTTTGAGGTGGGGACAACTTCGTTGTGGGGTCCATCCTTCGATATAAGGATTTTTTGCAGTCAGGGCCAGGGGCCCCTGGGCACATCCTTTTTCCAGTTTCCCTGGGAAAGAAAACTCAGCAGTCCAGGTTCCTGATGTCAGTTTGTAGGGCTCCCTTGGGTCTATCAGGGCAGCACAAGTTTGAGGTGGGGACAACTTCGGTGTGGGGTCCATCCTTCGATATAAGGATTTTGTGTAGTGAGGCCCCAAACAAGGGCCAGGGGCCCCTGGGCACATCCTTTTTCCATTTTCCCTGGGAAAGAAAACTCAGCAGTCCAGGTTCCTGATGTCAGTTTGTAGGGCTCCCTTGGGTCTATCAGGGCAGCGCAAGTTTGAGGTGGGGACAACTTCGGTGTGGGGTCCATCCTTCGATATAAGGATTTTTTGCAGTCAGGGCCAGGGGCCCCTGGGCACATCCTTTTTCCATTTTCCCTGGGAAAGAAAACTCAGCACTCCAGGTTCCTGATGTCAGTTTGTAGGGCTCCCTTGGGTCTATCAGGGCAGCACAAGTTTGAGGTGGGGACAACTTTGGTGTGGGCTCCATCCTTCGATATAAGGATTTTTTGTAGTGAGGCCACAGCCCAGGACAAGGGACCCCTGGGCACAGCCTTTTTCCATTTTCCCTGGGAAAGAAAACTCAGCAGTCCAGGTTCCTGATGTCAGTTTGTAGGGCTCCCTTGGGTCTATCAGGGTAGCACAAGTTTGAGGTGGGGACAACTTCGGTGTGGGGTCCATCCTTCGATATAAGGATTTATTGTAGTGAGGCCGCAGCCCAGGTCCAGGGGCCCCTGGGCACATCCTTTTTCCATTTTCCCTGGGAAAGAAAACTCAGCAGTCCAGGTTCCTGATGTCAGTTTGTAGGGCTCCCCTGGGTGTATCAGGGCAGCACAAGTTTGAGGTGGGGACATCTTCGGTTTGGGGTCCATCCTTCGATATAAGGATTTTTTGCAGTGAGGCCCCAGCCCAGGGCCAGGGGCCCCTGGGCACATCCTTTTTCCATTTTCCCTGGGAAAGAAAACTCAGCAGTCCAGGTTCCTGATGTCAGTTTGTAGGGCTCCCTTGGGTCTATCAGGGCAGCACAAGTTTGAGGTGGGGACAACTTCGGTGTGGGGTCCATCCTTCGATATAAGGATTTTTTGCAGTCAGGGCCAGGGGCCCCTGGGCACATCCTTTTTCCATTTTCCCTGGGAAAGAAAACTCAGCAGTCCAGGTTCCTGATGTCAGTTTGTAGGGCTCCCTTGGGTCTATCAGGGCAGCACAAGTTTGAGGTGGGGACAACTTCGGTGTGGGGTCCATCCTTCGATATAAGGATTTTTTGCAGTGAGCCCTAGCCCAGGGCCAGGGGCCCCTGGGCACATCCTTTTTCCATTTTCCCTGGGAAAGAAAACTCAGCACTCCAGGTTCCTGATGTCAGTTTGTAGGGCTCCCTTGGGTGTATCAGGGCAGCACAAGTTAGAGGTGGGGACAACTTCGGTGTGGGGTCCATCCTTCGATATATGGATTTTTTGCAGTAAGGGCCAGGGGCCCCTGGGCACATCCTTTTTCCATTTTCCCTGGGAAAGAAAACTCAGCACTCCAGGTTCCTGATGTCAGTTTGTAGGGCTCCCTTGGGTCTATCAGGGCAGCACAAGTTTGAGGTGGGGACAACTTCGGTGTGGGCTCCATCCTTCGATATAAGGATTTTTTGCAGTCAGGGCCAGGGGCCCCTGGGCACAACCTTTTTCCATTTTCCCTGGGAAAGAAAACTCAGCAGTCCAGGTTCCTGATGTCAGTTTGTAGGGCTCCCTTGGGTCTATCAGGGCAGCACAAGTTTGAGGTGGCGACAACTTCGGTGTGGGCTCCATCCTTCGATATAAGGATTTTTTGTAGTGAGGCCCCAAACAAGGGCCAGGGGCCCCTGGGCACATCCTTTTTCCATTTTCCCTGGGAAAGAAAACTCAGCAGTCCAGGTTCCTGATGTCAGTTTGTAGGGCTCCCTTGGGTCTATCAGGGCAGCACAAGTTTGAGGTGGGGACATCTTCGGTTTGGGGTCCATCCTTCGATATAAGGATTTTTTGCAGTGAGGCCCCAGCCCAGGGCCAGGGGCCCCTGGGCACATCCTTTTTCCATTTTCCCTGGGAAAGAAAACTCAGCAGTCCAGGTTCCTGATGTCAGTTTGTAGGGCTCCCTTGGTCTATCAGGGCAGCACCGGTTTGAGGTGGGGACAACTTCGGTGTGGGCTCCATCCTTCGATATAAGGTTTTTTTACAGTCAGGGCCAAAGGCCCCTTGGGACATCCTTTTTCCATTTTCCCTGGGAAAGAAAACTCAGCAGTCCAGGTTCCTGATGTCAGTTTGTAGGGCTCCATTGGGTCTATCAGGGCAGCACAAGCTTGAGGTGGGGACAACTTCGGTGTGGGGTCCATCCTTCGATATAAGGATTTTTTGTAGTGAGGCCCCAGCCCAGGGCCTGGGGCCCCTGGGCGTATCCTTTTTCCATTTTCTCTGGGAAAGAAAACTCAGCAGTCCAGGTTCCTGATGTCAGTTTGTAGGGCTCCGTTTGGTGTATCAGGGCAGCACAAGTTTGAGGTGGGGACAACTTCGGTGTGGGGTCCATCCTTCGATATAAGGATTTTTTGCAATCAGGGCCAGGGGCCCCTGTGCACATCCTTTTTCCATTTTCCCTGGGAAAGAAAACTCAGCAGTCCAGGTTCCTGATGTCAGTTTGTAGGGCTCCCTTGGGTCTATCAGGGCAGCACAAGTTTGAGGTGGGGACAACTTCGGTGTGGAGTCCATCCTTCGATATAAAGATTTTTTGTAGTGAGGCCCCAAACAAGGGCCAGGGGCCCCTGGGCACATCCTTTTTCCATTTTCCCTGGGAAAGAAAACTCAGCAGTCCAGGTTCCTGATGTCAATTTGTAGGGCTCCCCTGGGTGTATCAGGGCAGCACAAGTTTGAGGTGGGGACATCTTCGGTTTGGGGTCCATCCTTCGATATAAGGATTTTTTGCAGTGAGGCCCCAGCCCAGGGCCAGGGGCCCCTGGGCACATCCTTTTTCCATTTTCCCTGGGAAAGAAAACTCAGCAGTCCAGGTTCCTGATGTCAGTTTGTAGGGCTCCCTTGGGTCTATCAGGGCAGCACAAGTTTGAGGTGGGGACAACTTCGGTGTGGGGTCCATCCTTCGATATAAGGATTTTTTGTAGTGAGGCCCCAACCCAGGGCCAGGGGCCCCTGGGCACATCCTTTTTCCATTTTCCCTGGGAAAGAAAACTCAGTAGTCCAGGTTCCTGATGTCAGTTTGTAGGGCTCCCTTGGGTCTATCAGGGCAGCACAAGTTTGAGGTGGGGACAACTTCGGTGTGGGCTCCATCCTTCGATATACGGATTTTTTGAAGTCAGGGCCAGGGGCCCCTGGGCACAGCCTTTTTCCATTTTCCCTGGGAAAGAAAACTCAGCAGTCCAGGTTCCTGATGTCAGTTTGTAGGGCTCCCTTGGGTCTATCAGGGCAGCACAAGTTTGAGGTGGGGACAACTTCGGTGTGGGGTCCATCCTTCGATATAAGGATTTATTGTAGTGAGGCCGCAGCCCAGGTCCAGGGGCCCCTGGGCACATCCTTTTTCCATTTTCCCTGGGAAAGAAAACTCAGCAGTCCAGGTTCCTGATGTCAGTTTGTAGGGCTCCCTTGGGTCTATCAGGGCAGCACAAGTTTGAGGTGGGGACAACTTCGGTGTGGGGTCCATCCTTCGATATAAGGATTTTTTGCAGTCAGGGCCAGGGGCCCCTGGGCACATCCTTTTTCCATTTTCCCTGGGAAAGAAAACTCAGCAGTCCAGGTTCCTGATGTCAGTTTGTAGGGCTCCCTTGGGTCTATCAGGGCAGCACAAGTTTGAGGTGGGGACAACTTCGTTGTGGGCTCCATCCTTCGATATAAGGATTTTTTGCAGTTAGCCCTAGCCCAGGGCCAGGGGCCCCTGGGCACATTCTTTTTCCATTTTCCCTGGGAAAGAAAACTCAGCAGTCCAGGTTCCTGATGTCAGTTTGTAGGGCTCCCTTGGGTCTATCAGGGCAGCACAAGTTTGAGGTGGGGACAACTTCCGTGTGGGGTCCATCCTTCGATATAAGGATTTTTTGTAGTGAGGCCACAGCTTAGGACCAGGGACCCCTGGGCACATCCTTTTTCCATTTTCCCTGGGAAAGAAAACTCAGCACTCCAGGTTCCTGATGTCAGTTTGTAGGGCTCCCTTGGGTCTATCAGGGCAGCACAAGTTAGAGGTGGGGACAACTTCGGTGTGGGGTCCATCCTTCGATATATGGATTTTTTGCAGTCAGGGCCAGGGGCCCCTGGGCACATCCTTTTTCCATTTTCCCTGGGAAAGAAAACTAAGCAGTCCAGGTTCCTGATGTCAGTTTGTAGGGCTCCCTTGGGTGTATTAGGGTAGCACAAGTTTGAGGTGGGGACAACTTCGGTGTGGGGTCCATCCTTCGATATAACGATTTTTTGCAGTCAGGGCCAGGGGCCCCTGGGCACATTCTTTTTCCATTTTCCCTGGGAAAGAAAACTCAGCACTCCAGGTTCCTGATGTCAGTTTGTAGGGCTCCCTTGGGTCTATCAGGGCAGCACAAGTTTGAGGTGGGGACAACTTCGGTGTGGGGTCCATCCTTCGATATACGGATTTTTTGAAGTCAGGGCCAGGGGCCCCTGGGCACAGCCTTTTTCCATTTTCCCTGGGAAAGAAAACTCAGCAGTCCAGGTTCCTGATGTCAGTTTGTAGGGCTCCCTTGGGTCTATCAGGGCAGCACAAGTTTGAGGTGGGGACAACTTCGGTGTGGGGTCCATCCTTCGATATAAGGATTTATTGTAGTGAGGCCGCAGCCCAGGTCCAGGGGCCCCTGGGCACATCCTTTTTCCATTTTCCCTGGGAAAGAAAACTCAGCAGTCCAGGTTCCTGATGTCACTTTTTAGGGCTCCCTTGGGTCTATCAGGGCAGCACAAGTTAGAGGTGGGGACAACTTCGGTGTGGGGTCCATCCTTCGATATACGGATTTTTTGAAGTCAGGCCCCAGCCCAGGGCCAGGGGCCCCTGGGCACATCCTTTTTCCATTTTCCCTGGGAAAGAAAACTCAGCAGTCCAGGTTCCTGATGTCAGTTTGTAGGGCTCCCTTGGGTCTATCAGGGCAGCACAAGTTTGAGGTGGGGACAACTTCGGTGTGGGGTCCATCCTTCGATATAAGGATTTTTTGCAGTCAGGGCCAGGGGCCCCTGGGCACAACCTTTTTCCATTTTCCCTGGGAAAGAAAACTCAGCAGTCCAGGTTCCTGATGTCAGTTTGTAGGGCTCCCTTGGGTCTATCAGGGCAGCACAAGTTTGAGGTGGCGACAACTTCGGTGTGGGCTCCATCCTTCGATATAAGGATTTTTTGCAGTCAGGGCCAGGGACCGCTGGGCACATCCTTTTTCCATTTTCCGTGGAAAAGGAAACCCAGCAGTCCAGGTTCCTGATGTCAGTTTGTAGGGCTCCCTTGGGTCTATCAGGGCAGCACAAGTTTGAGGTGGGGACAACTTCGGTGTGGGCTCCATCCTTCGATATAAGGATTTTTTGTAGTGAGGCCACAGCCCAGGACCAGGGACCCCTGGGCACATCCTTTTTCCATTTTCCCTGGGAAAGAAAACTCAGCAGTCCAGGTTCCTGATGTCAGTTTGTAGGGCTCCCTTGGGTCTATCAGAGCAGCGCAAGTTTGAGGTGGGGACAACTTCGGTGTGGGGTCCATCCTTCGATATAAGGATTTTTTGCAGTCAGGGCCAGGGGCCCCTGGGCACATCCTTTTTCCATTTTCCCTGGGAAAGAAAACTCAGCAGTCCAGGTTCCTGATGTCAGTTTGTAGGGCTCCCTTGGGTCTATCAGGGCAGCACAAGTTTGAGGTGGGGACAACTTCGTTGTGGGCTCCATCCTTCGATATAAGGATTTTTTGCAGTTAGCCCTAGCCCAGGGCCAGGGGCCCCTGGGCACATCCTTTTTCCATTTTCCCTGGGAAAGAAAACTCAGCAGTCCAGGTTCCTGATGTCAGTTTGTAGGGCTCCCTTGGGTCTATCAGGGCAGCACAAGTTTGAGGTGGGGACATCTTCGGTTTGGGCTCCATCCTTCGATATAAGGATTTTTTGCAGTGAGGTCCCAGCCCAGGGCCAGGGGCCCCTGGGCACATCCTTTTTCCATTTTCCCTGGGAAAGAAAACGCAGCAGTCCAGGTTCCTGATGTCAGTTTGTAGGGCTCCCTTGGGTCTATCAGGGCAGCGCAAGTTTGAGGTGGGGACAACTTCGGTGTGGGGTCCATCCTTCGATATAAGGATTTTTTGCAGTCAGGGCCAGGGGCCCCTGGGCACATCCTTTTTCCAGTTTCCCTGGGAAAGAAAACTCAGCAGTCCAGGTTCCTGATGTCAGTTTGTAGGGCTCCCTTGGGTCTATCAGGGCAGCACAAGTTTGAGGTGGGGACAACTTCGGTGTGGGCTCCATCCTTCGATATAAGGATTTGGTGTAGTGAGGCCCCAAACAAGGGCCAGGGGCCCCTGGGCACATCCTTTTTCCATTTTCCCTGGGAAAGAAAACTCAGCAGTCCAGGTTCCTGATGTCAGTTTGTAGGGCTCCCTTGGGTCTATCAGGGCAGCACAAGTTTGAGGTGGGGACAACTTTGGTGTGGGCTCCATCCTTCGATATAAGGATTTTTTGCAGTCAGGGCCAGGGGCCCCTGGGCACATCCTTTTTCCATTTTCCCTGGGAAAGAAAACTCAGCAGTCCAGGTTCCTGATGTCAGTTTGTAGGGCTCCCTTGGGTCTATCAGGGCAGCACAAGTTTGAGGTGGGGACAACTTCGGTGTGGGGTCCATCCTTCGATATAAGGATTTTTTGCAGTCAGGGCCAGGGACCCCTGGGCACATCCTTTTTCCATTTTCCGTGGAAAAGGAAACCCAGCAGTCCAGGTTCCTGATGTCAGTTTGTAGGGCTCCCTTGGGTCTATCAGGGCAGCACAAGTTTGAGGTGGGGACAACTTCGGTGTGGGCTCCATCCTTCGATATAAGGATTTTTTGTAGTGAGGCCACAGCCCAGGACCAGGGACCCCTGGGCACATCCTTTTTCCATTTTCCCTGGGAAAGAAAACTCAGCAGTCCAGGTTCCTGATGTCAGTTTGTAGGGCTCCCTTGGGTCTATCAGGGCAGCACAAGTTAGAGGTGGGGACAACTTCGGTGTGGGGTCCATCCTTCGATATATGGATTTTTTGAAGTCAGGGCCAGGGCCCCTGGGCACATCCTTTTTCCATTTTCCCTGGGAAAGAAAACTAAGCAGTCCAGGTTCCTGATGTCAGTTTGTAGGGCTCCCTTGGGTGTATCAGGGTAGCACAAGTTTGAGGTGGGGACAACTTCGGTGTGGGGTCCATCCTTCGATATAACGATTTTTTGCAGTCAGGGCCAGGGGCCCCTGGGCACATCCTTTTTCCAGTTTCCCTGGGAAAGAAAACTCAGCACTCCAGGTTCCTGATGTCAGTTTGTAGGGCTCCCTTGGGTCTATCAGGGCAGCGCAAGTTTGAGGTGGGGACAACTTCGGTGTGGGGTCCATCCTTCGATATAAGGATTTTGTGTAGTGAGGCCCCAAACAAGGGCCAGGGGCCCCTGGGCACATCCTTTTTCCATTTTCCCTGGGAAAGAAAACTCAGCAGTCCAGGTTCCTGATGTCAGTTTGTAGGGCTCCCTTGGGTCTATCAGGGCAGCACAAGTTTGAGGTGGGGACATCTTCGGTTTGGGCTCCATCCTTCGATATAAGGATTTTTTGCAGTGAGGCCCCAGCCCAGGGCCAGGGGCCCCTGGGCACATCCTTTTTCCATTTTCCCTGGGAAAGAAAACTCAGCAGTCCAGGTTCCTGATGTCAGTTTGTAGGGCTCCCTTGGGTCTATCAGGGCAGCACAAGTTTGAGGTGGGGACAACTTTGGTGTGGGCTCCATCCTTCGATATAAGGATTTTTTGTAGTGAGGCCACAGGCCAGGGCCAGGGACCCCTGGGCACATCCTTTTTCCATTTTCCCTGGGAAAGAAAACTCAGCAGTCCAGGTTCCTGATGTCAGTTTGTAGGGCTCCCTTGGGTCTATCAGGGCAGCACAAGTTTGAGGTGGGGACAACTTCGGTGTGGGCTCCATCATTCGATATAAGGATTTTTGCAGTCAGGGCCAGGGGCCCCTGGGCACATCCTGTTTCCATTTTCCCTGGGAAAGAAAACTCAGCAGTCCAGGTTCCTGATGTCAGTTTGTAGGGCTCCCTTGGGTCTATCAGGGCAGCAAAAGTTTGAGGTGGGGACAACTTCGGTGTGGGGTGCATCCTTCGATATAAGGATTCTTTCCAGTCAGGGCTAGGGGCCCCTGGGCACATCCTTTGGCCATTTTCCCTGGGAAAGAAAACTCAGCAGTCCAGGTTCCTGATGTCAGTTTGTAGGGCTCCCTTGGGTCTATCAGTGCAGCACAAGTTTGAGGTGGGGACAACTTCGGTGTGGGCTCCATCCTTCGATATAAGGATTTTTTGCAGTCAGGGCCAGGGGCCCCTGGGCACATCCTTTTTCCATTTTCCCTGGGAAAGAAAACTCAGCACTCCAGGTTCCTGATGTCAGTTTGTAGGGCTCCCTTGGGTCTATCAGGGCAGCACAAGTTTGAGGTGGGGACAACTTTGGTGTGGGCTCCATCCTTCGATATAAGGATTTTTTGTAGTGAGGCCCCAAACAAGGGCCAGGGGCCCCTGGGCACATCCTTTTTCCATTTTCCCTGGGAAAGAAAACTCAGCAGTCCAGGTTCCTGATGTCACTTTGTAGGGCTCCCTTGGGTCTATCAGGGCAGCACAAGTTTGAGGTGGGGACAACTTCGGTGTGGGGTCCATCCTTCGATATAAGGATTTTTTGCAGTCAGTGCCAGGGGCCCCTGGGCACATCCTTTTTCCATTTTCCCTGGGAAAGAAAACTCAGCAGTCCAGGTTCCTGATGTCAGTTTGTAGGGCTCCCTTGGGTCTATCAGGGCAGCACAAGTTTGAGGTGGGGACAACTTCGGAGTGGGGTCCATCCTTCGATATAAGGATTTTTTGCAGTCAGGGCCAGGGGCCCCTGGGCACATCCTTTATCCATTTTCCCTGGGAAAGAAAACTCAGCAGTCCAGGTTCCTGATGTCAGTTTGTAGAGCTCCCTTCGGTCTATCAGGGCAGCACAAGTTTGAGGTGGGGAAAACTTCAGTGTGGGGTCCATCCTTTGATATAAGGATTTTTTGCAGTGAGTGCCCTGCCCAGGGCCAGGGGCCCCTGGGCACATCCTTTTTCCATTTTCCCTGGGAAAGAAAACTCAGCAGTCCAGGTTCCTGATGTCAGTTTGTAGGGCTCCCTTGGGTCTATCAGGGCAGCACAAGTTTGAGGTGGGGACAACTTCGGTGTGGGCTCCATCCTTCGATATAAGGATTTTTTGCAGTCAGTGCCAGGGGCACCTGGGCACATCCTTTTTCCATTTTCCCTGGGAAAGAAAACTCAGCAGTCCAGGTTCCTGATGTCAGTTTGTAGGGCTCCCTTGGGTCTATCAGGGCAGCACAAGTTTGAGGTGGGGACAGCTTCGGAGTGGGGTCCATCCTTCGATATAAGGATTTTTTGCAGTCAGGGCCAGGGGCCCCTGGGCACATCCTTTATCCATTTTCCCTGGGAAAGAAAACTCAGCAGTCCAGGTTCCTGATGTCAGTTTGTAGGGCTCCCTTGGGTCTATCAGGGCAGCACAAGTTTGATGTGGGGACAACTTCGGTGTGGGGTCCATCCCTCGATATAAGGATTTTTTGCAGTGAGGCCCCTGCCCAGGGCCAGGGGCGCCTGCGCAAATCCTTTTTCCCTTTTCCCTGGGAAAGAAAACTCAGCAGTCCAGGTTCCTGATGTCAGTTTGTAGGGCTCCCTTGGGTCTATCAGGGCAGCACAAGTTTGAGGTGGGGACAACTTCGGAGTGGGGTCCATCCTTCGATATAAGGATTTTTTGCAGTCAGGGCCAGGGGCCCCTGGGCACATCCTTTATCCATTTTCCCTGGGAAAGAAAACTCAGCAGTCCAGGTTCCTGATGTCAGTTTGTAGGGCTCCCTTGGGTCTATCAGGGTAGCACAAGTTTGAGGTGGGGACAACTTCGGTGTGGGGTCCATCCTTTGATATAAGGATTTCTTGTAGTGAGGTCCCGGTCCAGCGCCAGGGGCCCCTGTGCACATCCTTTATCCATTTTCCCTGGGAAAGAAAACTCAGCAGTCCAGGTTCCTGATGTCAGTTTGTAGGGCTCCCTTGGGTCTATCAGGGCAGCACAAGTTTGAGGTGGGGACAACTTTGGTGTGGGGTCCATCCTTCGATATAAGGATTTTTTGCAGTCAGGGCCAGGGGCCCCTGGGCACATCCTTTTTCCATTTTCCCTGGGAAAGAAAACTCAGCAGTCCTGGTTCCTGATGTCAGTTTGTAGGGCTCCCTTGGGTCTATCAGGGCAGCACAAGTTTGAGGTGGGGACAACTTCGGTGTGGGGTCCATCCTTCGATATAAGGATTCTTTGCAGTCAGGGCCAGGGGCCCCTGGGCAACCCCTTTTTCCATTTTCCCTGGGAAAGAAAACTCACCAGTCCAGGTTCCTGATGTCTGTGGTTGGCATTGCCCCGGCAACCTGAATTGTATTTCGCTGCAGCTCTGGTTGTGGAGATCTGTGGTGCCCCCTCCAAATTTACATCTTCTCGTCAGTCCTGTTCCTCTCGGTCCCTGTCTCCCCCTCTCACCCCTGTCTGTTCTTCCAGCTCACCTTGCCCCTCTCCCACCCTCTCTCCACCCGTCACTCCTCTCCATCCCGCCCCTGCCCCATCCCTCACTGCCCCCACCGCCCACCTCTGGCTCCCTGCAGCCCCACGTGGGAGCCCAAACTCGTGGGGATAGTGCAGCCCTGGATGGAGGACTGCACCGAAATAAAACAGGCAGGGACGACGGATTTATAATGGATATTGATATATAATTGTATTTTCACAATTCCTTACATTTATTCCACTTATTATATTTTATTATATTTTATATTTTTATACATATCTTAATAGATTGCTTACATATTTCTATAGTTAGATTTAGAGTTCTAAAAGGTTTATATTGATTAAAATAAAAACCTGACTCTATCCAAGTAAAAATGTTTAAAAAAAACCCTTTATTTAAACTCCATTTAAATTTATTTCTATTTTTCGCATTTATAGTCAAATTTACATTTTAAATGTAGATTGATGTATGGTGTTATTTATAGTCTATCTCTTCCTAATACTATTTTTATTTCTATTTTATATCTTTATATATATCTGTATACATTGAATATATATTTCCATATTTAGAACGATATCAAAATAAAATGTATATTCATATTTTTTCCATTAAAGCCCTGCCTCTAACCAAATAAAAACAAAACAAAACAAAAAAACCTTTCTATAAACAACACTTGAATATATATTGAATACACCCTGCATTACAAATTGCAGGGGAAGTGGATTCCCTCATGATTTGAACACAAGAAATAATGGAAAAGGAAGCTTTTTTCCCACGAGTTAAACCCCTTTTCTCTCCATAACCCGTCATTTTTCTGGGGGCGCTGTGGAAGGTCTGGGGGTTCTAAGGAGGGACTGACACAATAAAAGGGGAAAGTTGAAAGCTCTCCCGTGGAACCCCACATGCTGCCCGGCCTGCTCAGGTGCTGCCCCTTGGCAAGAGGGCTCTTCCCTTGGCATTTTCTCAAAGGGATGCTCGTGCCCGGGTGGGTCCGGCTGCTCCCCGATCCCTGCTGGATGTTCCAGCCATAGCTCCTGGAGGGACACTTGGGATACCCCTGTTAGCCCCTCTGGATTAGCAGCTCCCTGTGCAGGTGTGCCCAGGTAGCTGCACTGAAAGCAGCTGCTCACACAGGGAGCTGCTACACCTAGGAGTGGGGGATGAGGTGAAGAAAGGTCCTGTGGGGTGTTCCCTTCCCTACACAGCCCTGTGTCTAACCCTTAAACAATGGAGTGCCAGATTTTCATTGCCAAGATAATTAACAGTCTTTCCCCTGGCCAAAGAGGAATTGTGCTTCCAAAATTGCAAACAGTGAATGATTTCTCACAGACCACAGGAACTCTCACTGCCTTTAGACAGTAGCACACCTCCAGTGAACAGACATCAACACACAGAGAGGGTGAGGTTGGTTTTACATGGAAAAAGGGCAGAGGTCGGGTCACGAGGCCTGTGGCCCCAAGTGACTTTCTACATCTTTTTGTTCTGAATGGCACAGGATTTATCCAGCAGCAAAACTGCTGACAGCAAGAATTCTGCCTGCCCTGGAAGAGACAAGCACCTCCTCAAAATTGACATCAGGAAGTGTACAGGGTGAGCCATGTTTCACAGAGAATAGGGCCAGCGACAGAGTCCAAGAGCCAGGGGCCATGAAAGAAGGGCCGCCCCATGAAAATCTGAATGCAGAAGGATGTGTCCCAGACCCCAGCTGCCCCCACATCAAACTTGTGCTGCCCTGACAGTCCCAAGGTGTGAAAAATGCATATTATATGGCTCTATGCAGATAGTTACTATATATATTATGTGATATTGATTAGTTGTGCTTTTGTAGTCAAAATGAAGCCTTTAGTAGTTAAAAAAAAAAGAGTCTCTCTATGTGGGGGGGATGTTTTTTTTTAGGAATGAGATACTTACTTCAAGGAACACCTAAATCTCCAAAGGAGAGGAATTTATGGCTTCTTATCAGAAGAAACTAATTTCTTCAGGCCTTGCTCAGACTCGAAGATGTCAGGGGATTAGAAGGAACAGTTGACATACAACAGGCAGAGTTTCTTGTTTAGAATAGAATGTATGCATAACCATGAAGGATGTATGAATATGCAAGAAGTGTATTGGTTTAAGGGTGATTCCTTTGTTCACAAGACATGCTTCTCCCGACTTAGTGTCCAAGAGCATCCGGACATCTGGAATTCTTTGCTTTTTATTGGCTTGTAATTGTCCTACCTCTAAACTTTATTACTCTAATTGCTATTTTTATAACCATTTTATTATCATTAAACTTTAAAAATTTTTAGAAACCAAGCAATTGGCGTTTTTCACACAAGGGAACCCTACAAACAGACATCAGCAACCTGGAGTATCTGAGGAGGCCCCAGGGGGAGTTGCAGGTGCCAGTGGGGTCGTGAATGGGCTCTGAGGGGAGTGGGGTGGTCTGAGGGGCTCTGAGCAGGCTCTGAGGGGCTCTGAGGGGAGTCGGGTGGTCTGAGGGGCTCTGAGGGGGCTCTGAGGGGGTTTGGGAGGTCTGAGGGGCTCTGAGCAGCTCTGAGGGGCTCTGACGGGGTTTGGGAGGTCTGAGGGGCTCTGAGCAGGCTCTGAGGGGCTCTGAGGGGGTTCGGGAGGTCTGAGGGGCTCTGAGCAGGCTCTGAGGGGCTCTGAGGGGGTTCGGGAGGTCTGAGGGGCTCTGAGGGGCTCTGACGGGGTCTGGAAGGTCTGAGGGGGTCTGAGGGGCTCTGAGGGGGTTTGGGAGGTCTGAGGGGCTCTGAGGGGGCTCTGACGGGGTTTGGGAGGTCTGAGGGGCTCTGAGGGGCTCTGAGGGGCTCCAAGAGTCCCTCAGGGGGCTCTGAGGAGGTTCGGTGGTCTGAGGGGCTCTGAGGGGCTCTGACGGAGTTCGGGAGGTCTGAGGGGCTCTGAGGGGCTCTGACGGGGTTCGGGAGGTCTGAGGGGCTCTGAGGGCCTCTGAGCAGCTCTGACGGGGTCTGGGAGGTCTGTGGGGTCTGAGGGGCTCTGACGGAGTTCGGGAGGTCTGAGGGGCTCTGAGGGGGCTCTGACGGGGTCTGGGAGGTCTGAGGGGCTCTGAGGGGCTCCAAGAGTCCCTCAGGGGGCTCTGAGGAGGTTCGGTGGTCTGAGGGGCTCTGAGGGGCTCTGAGGAGGCTCGCCGTGGGCGGGGCCTCGGGAGCCGCCACTCTCTATTGGCCGCTGGTCGTTTCCCGCCGTTGGAACCGCCCCCGGAGAGCTGTCAATCACGTCCGCTCCTCCTTTTCATTGGCTCCCGTCTGTTGTCGTTCCCGCCCCTGCCTTCCACGTGCAGTCTCCCTTACGCTCCACCCCTTAGGGCAGCAGCAGCGAATCAGAGCGCGGCTGGGGCGTGGCCACAGCGGCTTTTCCCGGCCGACTATTGGCTGCCGCGTGCGGTCGGGGCGAGCCCGCGTGTCATGTGAGGGCTCGGTCACGTGAGCGCGGGTGTCATGGCGCTGCCCGGGGCGGTGGCGCTGCCGCTGCTGCTCCTGCTCCTGAGCGGGGCGGCCGCGGGCTGTGGGTACCAGGTGGGATGGGGAGCCCCGGACAGACGGGCTGGGGGCACTGGGATTGCCCGGGGACTGGGGGGCTGGGTAACGGGAGCTGACATAGGCTGGGGACACCGGGAAGGGCTGAGGGGGGCACCGGAGCGGGCTGAGGGAACGGGAACTGGGAGAACTGGGGGCGCTGGGATGGGCTGGGGACGCTGAGGAAACGGGAACTGGCGGGCATTGGTTTTGCAACCGCTTCCGGAGCTCAACAGCCACGCCGGGGCGGCGGTGGTGGGGATCCCGGGGGTTCCGAGGGATCCCGGGGGGTGCCGCGGGCCCAGCCCGGTCCGAGTCCCCCTGAATCCCCCCAGTCGTGTCCCCCGACCCGGCCGGACATGCTGAACGTGCACCTGGTGCCGCACTCGCACGATGACGTGGGCTGGCTCAAGACGGTGGACCAGTACTACTATGGAGGTGCGTGTGGACACCGGGGGAGGGGACGTCCCCAGGGCTGCTGTGCAGGTGGGGGTGGTGTCACCTGAGGGAGGGACAGCTGGGGGGGGTGGGGATGACGCGGCAAAGGGACATTGAGTGACCCCACTGGCCCCTGTGGCTGCCGTCACCCTGGCTTTGTCATGTGGTACTTTGTGTGTGTCCCCGCTGTCCCCTCCGGGGGCCAGCACCCCCCAGATCGCCCCCCGGGGATGTCCCCTGTCCCCAAGATGCCACCGTGTCCCCAGTCCCGAGTGTTCCCACAGCCCAGGCCAAGGTTTTGGGGTGATCCAGTGCCCGCTGTGCCCCCCCAGTGCGGAACCGGGACCAGCACGCAGGGGTCCAGTACATCCTGGACTCGGTGGTGGCCCAGCTGGCCACCAACCCCTCACGGCGTTTCGTCTACGCTGAAGTGGCATTCCTGGCGCGCTGGTGGCGGCAGCAGGACCAGGCCACGCGCAGGCTGGTCAGGGAGCTGGTGCAAGAGGGTACGGGGCACTGCGAGGGACATGGGGGGCACTGGGAGGGTCATGGGGGCACTGGGAGGGACATTGGGGCACTGGGAGGAGCACTGGGAAGGACTGGGGGGCACTGGGAGGGACTGAAGGGCACTGAAAGGAGCATGGGTGACACTGGGAGGGACTGGGAGGCATTAAAAGGGACATGGGTGACCCTGGGGGGGGATCACTGGGACCCTGGGCTGAGGTCTGGGCTCTCTGTGACCATGTGGGGCTCACCCCATTGTGGGTGGCAGGGCGCAGCCAAGCCTGGGGTGTCCCCTGAGGGGATTTCGGGGCTGTGTGCCCCTCTCTCTCCCCCAGGCCGGCTGGAGCTGGTGGGGGGTGGCTGGTGCATGAGCGACGAGGCGGCGGCGCACTACGGGGGAGCCCTGGAGCAGCTGGCCCTGGGCCGGCGCTTCCTGCGCCGCCTCTTCGGGGCCTGCGGCACGCCCCGCGTGGCCTGGCAGATCGACCCCTTCGGCCACGCCCGCGAGCTGGCCGCCACCTTCGCCCAGGTGGGGCACCCACGGAGCATCCCTAGGATCCCCAGACCTCCCTGGAGCTTCCCCTGCATCCCCAAATCACCCTTGGGATCCCCAAATTACCCTTGGGATCCCCAGATCTTCCCCTGCACCCCAAAACCTTCCCTGGCACTCCCAACCTTCTCAGCACCCCCAAACTCCCCTTTGGCATTCCCAACAATCCCCCCATGACCCCCGTGTCCCCCAGATGGGCTACGATGGGCTCTTTGTGGGCCGTGTGGACCACCAGGACAAGTGGGTGCGGCTGCAGCACCGGGAGCTGGAGCTGCTCTGGAGGGCCAGCACGAGCCTGGCCCCCCCCCATGCTGACATCTTCACCGGTGACCCCCCTGGGGCCCCCAAACTGCCCCCTGTCCCCCCGCAGTGACCCCTGAACTGCCCCTATCCCCCTCCCTCCTGTCCCCTCCCATCCCTCCCCAAGGCTTTGTCCCATATCCCCTCCCAGGACTGACCCCAGCCCCTCCCAACTTGTCCCCATCCACATCATCCCAGTGTTCCCAACCCCGCTGTCCCTATCCATGCCACCCCCAGTGTCCCAGTCCTGTCCCCAGGGGTGTCCCCAACCCCTCCTGTCCCCATGGTGTCCCCAGGGGTGTCCCCAACCCCTCCTGTCACCCCCAGTGTCCCTGACCCCTCCCTCCTGTCCCCTTCCCGTTTCTCCCCCTTTGCCCATCCCAGCCATGTCCCCTGTCCCCCCCGGCCCTGGTGGCCGGGGAGGTGACAGTACTGTCCCCAGGGATCCTGCCCAACGTGTACAACCCCCCCGCGGGGCTGTGCTGGGACCAGCTCTGCACCGACCCCCCCGTCGTGGATGGCGACGGCCCCGAGCGCAACGTGGACACCGTGGTCACCTCCTTCCTGGAGGCCGCGGCCACCCAGGTCCTGCCAGGGGGACAGGGGGGCTGGGATCCCCGAGGGTGGGGTACCCAAAGGTCCCCGTCCCCTGGGATGGGTGTTCTGGCTGTCCCTGTCCCCCTGGGGTGGGATCCCCAGGGGTCCCTGGCTGTCCCTGTGCCCCGGGCAGGGGTCCTAAGCCATGTCCCCCTCCCCAGGCCCGGCAGTACCGCACCAACCACATCCTGATGACCATGGGCTCTGACTTCCACTACGAGAATGCCCACCTGTGGTTCAAGAATCTGGACAAGCTCATTGCCCACGCTAACGCCCGGGTGAGGGGCTGTCCCCAAAACACCTCCTGGTGTCCCCAAGCCCCCCCGGGCTGTCCCTGACCCCCTCTCTGTCCCCAGCAAGCCAACGGCAGCCGTGTCCATGCCCTGTACTCCACCCCCTCCTGTTACCTGTGGGAGCTGCACCGGGCCAACCTCACCTGGTGAGGGGTGGGGCCGAGGGACAGGGGAGGGGCCGAGGGGCAGCCAGGACAGACAGATGGACAGACAGACAGCTGGGGTGTCCCCCAGGCCCCTGAAGACAGATGATTTCTTCCCCTATTCGGACGGGCCCCACCAGTTCTGGACCGGCTTCTTCAGCAGCCGCCCGGCCTTCAAGGGCTACGAGCGGCTCAGCAGCGGCTTCCTGCAGGTGGGGGGCACCTGGGGACCCCTCCAGGTCTTGGGGACCCCCCTCTGGGGCAGCAGGGACCCCCCCCTCAGACATCGGTTCTGACCCCCAGATCTGCAGCCAGCTGGAAGCTCTGGCTGGGCCCTCGGCACGAGACGGTCCCTACGGCCCTGGGGACAGCTCCATGCTCCGTGAGTATCTTGGGGGACATCTGGAGGGCACCTGGGGACCCCCAAACCCCCCTGACGCCCACTTTTGCCCTCCCGAAGGTGAGGCCGTGGCTGTGGCCCAGCACCATGATGCCGTGGCCGGCACTGAGAGGCAGCACGTGGCCGACGACTACGCCCGGCAGCTGGCCAAGGGCTGGGACAGCTGCCAGGTGAGCCCCACCCCTGCCCGGGGGTCCAGGTGGGGTTTGGGGGACAAGGGCAGGGCTGGGGGTGACCCAGCGACCCTCCCCAAATTCTGGCCACCCCTGGCAGGTGCTGGTGGCCAACGCCCTGTCCATTCTGGGGGGCACCAAGGAGCCCCTCATCTTCTGCAACGCCCTCAACATCAGCGTGTGCCCCCTCAGCGAGAGCACTCCTCATGTAAGCACCTGGTCGGGAGCTTTGGGGGGGTGCTCCGGGGGTCCCCAGGGACTGACACCCCCCTTCACTGTGTGACCTCTCCCCAGTTCACTGTGATCCTCTACAACCCCCTGGCCTGGGGCGTGACCTGGCCTGTGCGCCTGCCAGTCAGGGCCACCTCCTATGCCGTGACCGACCCTCAGGGCCAGCCCGTGGCCAGCCAGGTGAGCCTGGGCTTCCCTTGCCCACCTGGACCCACCAAACCCCACCCCATGACCACTGGCACCCCCTCACCTCCCCCCAGGTGGTCCCGGTGTCCAGCGTGACCTGGTGGCTGCGGGGCAGCACCAGGGGGGCCCCAGGGGAGCTCCTGTTCCAGGCCTGGGCCCCCCCCTTGGGGTTCAGCACCTTTGAGGTGAAGCAGCTGAGCCCGGGGGCCCCCTGGGAGCCTCCCAGGTGGCCCTCAGGGGACCCAGAGCCACAACTCGAGAACGAGGTGAGGGGACATCAGGGAGGGACGTGGATCTGGGGGTTGGCTGGGCAGAGCAGGACAAGTCCCAGCTCCCAGTTAAACCAGCCGGGGGGTGACTGGGTGGCCTGGGGAGGGGGGGTGGAGGGGGCGACCTACCTGTGTCCCCCCCACCCCAGTACCTGCGGATCCGGTTTGACCCCATCACGGGGCACCTGCTGGAGATCCAGAATCTGGCCAAGGGCTTCTCACTGCCCGTCTTCCAGAGCTTTTACTGGTGAGTCTGGGGACACCCCCGGGGGATTATGGGGGGGCGTCCCCAGCTGGGGGATCCCCCTAAGCTCCCCTGGCTCCCCCAGGTACAACGCCAGCGCCGGGGACGGGCTGAGCCCCCAGGCTTCGGGCGCTTACATCTTCCGGCCCAACACGTCCACACCCATCCCTGTGGCCAAACGCGCGGCCACGCGCCTGCTCAAGGTGGGCAGGGGTCCTGGGGGTGTCCCCCTTTGGATTTGGGGGGATCTCCAGATGTCAGCGAGTGTCTCTGTGTGCCTCCAGACGGCGCTGGTGCAGGAACTGCACCAGAACTTCTCAGCGTGGTGCTCGCAGGTGCTGCGGCTGCGCCCAGGGCAGCCCTACCTGGAGCTGGAGTGGACTGTGGGGCCCATCCCCGTGGCGTGAGTCCAGGCAGGGGTCTCGGGACTTCCAGACCTCCCCTGGAGACGCCCTGGTGACCCTCCTGTCCCGCCTCCCCAGGGACGGGCTGGGCAAGGAGGTCATCAGCCGCTTCGAGACCCCGCTGCGCACGGCCGGGCGCTTCTACACGGACTCCAACGGGCGCCAGGTATTGGAGCGCAGGTGAGGGGGCTCTGGTGACCCCCGGGATTCCCCAGGAGCTCCACAGGACCCCTGTGATCCCCCCCCGGATTCCCCCAGGCGTGACTTCCGGCCCACCTGGAACCTGAGCCAGAGCGAGCCCGTGGCAGGGAATTATTACCCCGTGAACACCCGGATCTTCATCAAGGTACTGGGGCTGGGAAGGGCACCCCTGGGGCTGGGCAAGGAACACCTGGGCCCTGCCCCACTCTCATCACACCTGTCCCACGTGGGCAGGACGAGAAAGTGCAGCTGACAGTGCTGACAGATCGCTCCCAGGGCGGCAGCAGCATCCTGGACGGGTCCCTGGAGCTCATGGTGAGCCAGGCACACCTGGGGGAGGTGACCCTGAGGGAGGGGACACCTGTCACATCACCTGTGTCCCCTCCAGGTGCACCGGCGGCTCCTGAACGACGACAACCGGGGGCTCGGGGAGCCGCTGGACGAGCCAGGGGCCGACGGGCGGGGCCTGGTGGTGCGGGGCCGGCACCTGGTGCTGCTGGACACCGCGGCGGCCGCGGCTGACCAGCACCGGCCACGGGCACAGGAGATGGTGACACCACCGTCTGTGGTGCTGGCACCCGGCCCGGGCCCTCGCCTGCGCTGGGTGAGTGGAGAGGGGGCGTGGGGTCATCCGCGCCAGGTGAGTGGGGCGCGCTCTCCGCGCTCACCCGCCTGTCCCTCTGTGCAGTTCTCAGGGCTGCGGCGGGCGCTGCCCCCCAGCCTGCACCTGCTGACGGTGGAGCCGCGCGGCGCCGGCACCGTCCTGCTGCGCCTCGAGCACCTGTTCGAGCGCGGCGAGAGCCGCAACGGCTCCCAGCCCCTCAGCGTGGACCTGACGGTCAGCATGGGGGTCCTGCAGGGGAATGGGGGTCTGAGGGGCACTGACGGGCAGGGGGTGAGGCTTTGGAGTCACCTGTGATAGGTGAGGGGTTCTGGCGTCACCTGTGCCAGGTGACCGTTTTGGGGGTCCTGAGGCTGCTCCAGGGGATCAAGGAAGGCTCCCAGGGTGCCACTCCCTCGCTCAGCCTCCTGCAGCCCCTGGGGTGGGCTTGGGGAGGGTCTGGGGGGTCTCTGCCTGCTCCCCCCAGCCTGGGCTGGGGATTTGGAGTGGCTCTTGGGGGGGGTGGGGGTGTCTCTGACAGCCCCCTCCACCACCCCCAGACTCTTTTCTCGGCTTTCACAATCACCTCAGTGCAGGAGATGGCCCTGGGGGGGGACATCCCCCTGCACAGCGTGTCCCGCCTGCTCTGGAACACAGTCACAGGTACCGGGGGCTCTGGGCGGGGGGGGGGGGGTCTCAGCCCTCAGACCCCCCCACCACAACCCTCCTTACCCCCCAGGCACCCCCAAACCCCAGCCACTGGCCTGGCTGGACCCACGGCATGTGACACTGGAGCCAATGGAGATCCGCACGTTCCTGGCCTCCGTGCGCTACGAGGGGCTCCAGGAGGGGCTGGGGGGGCCCTGAGCCACCCCCTGCCCAAAAAAATCCATTAAAACTCCAGGAAATTTTGGTCAGACGTCCTTTAATGGGGAGCAGTCGGGGCGGGCTCGTGGGAGTAGCAGCACTTCTCACCTTGGGGACAAGTGCCCTGTTGGAGTGGGGGACAGTAAGGGGGGGGGCTGGAACCTGCCCCAAAACTCCCCGGCTGTGTTCAGACTCCCCGCTTCTTATTCCTGAACATCCCTCCAAATTCCCAGATCCTCCTCCCCATATTTCCAGGCACCCCCTCTTTATTCCAACTCCCTGCCCCCTTTTTATTTTCTGAAAGCCTTTCTCTTTTTATTTCCTGGACTGCCGTCCCCATTCCCACACTCCCCTTGGATATTTTAGGGATTCCCTCTTTACTTTGAGGACCCCTCCCCACTATATTTTGGGGCCCCCTCCCCACCTCCTTGAAGCGTTTGCAGGGGAATTGTTTCAGCCCAGCCCCATCCGGCCGCTGCGTCCGCTTGTTCTGGAGCCGCTCCCGCTTCTCCTGCAGGGAAGGGGCGATGCCCCCCCTGGAAAGGCCCAGAATGAGCTGGGGACCATCCCCCCAAAAAGGGGAGAGGGTGAGGGGCACCTCCCCCAAAAAGGATGGAGCTAAGGATTCACCCCTTCCCCTTTTTTAGCTGGGTTTATGCCCCACCTCGAGTGAAAAAAGGGGGGAATGTCCCCCTTGAGAAGGGTGGGGAGCACCTGGACTCCCAAAGCAGCCGCCCCAGGCCTCACCCTGGCTTGGCCTTGGCCTTCGGACCCCAAAAAGCTTCGGGGTTCTCTGGGAATCGCTTCAAGCCGCGCTTCCGGGAGCTGGGGTTGGCATCCTCGTGGAGGGTGAAGGAAGCCTGGAGCCTGGGATGGGGGGTAAAGGGGAGGGGAGGGGGGATCAGGGATTTTGGGGGGATCTGGGGTACCCCCCCAAACCCCACTTCACGCTGAGGGTCCTACGTGGGCTCCACCGCGAGGATCCGGGCGGCTGGGCTGGAGTCTGGGAGCCGCTCCCATTTCACCGGGTGGAGCTTGGCCTGGGAAAAAGTGGGGAAAATTGGGAAAAAGGGGGAAAAAGTAGGGAAGGGGAGGTAGGGAAATGGGGTTCAGCCCCCTCGAGCATGGGGAGGCATCCCCAAGCCCCCTCCTCACCCAGCAGCGCATGATGTCCCAGAGCACAGCCGGCGGCGCGTCCGTCTTGACGGCGTTGCGGCAGGCGTGGGACAGCGAGACCCGGAACCCCGCATGCAGGAGGGCCGACCTGGGGGAACAGAGGGGTTTGGGGGGGCCAGGATGGGGTTTGGGAGTCCCTTAGGGGGTTTAGGTGCTGCCTAAAGGGATTTGGGGTCCCCAAGGAGCTTTGGAGGGAGTCACTGAAAGGGTCTGGGGGGTCCTTGAGGGAATTTGAGGGTCTCTGAAGGGGTTTGGGGGACCCAGGACAGGGTCTGCAGTTCCCCTAAAGGGGTTTGAGGGTCCCGGAGGACGTTTAGGTGGTCCATAAAGAGGTTTGGGAGTACCTGAGGGGCTTTGGGGGTCCCTACCTGAGCTGCAACAGGGAAGGCGTGTTGCTGCGGATGGTGCTGCTCAGCCCGTCCAGGGTGTAGTACAGGGGGACATCGCTCAGCTCCTGCCCCAAAAGCAGCCCCACAGTCATGGCCAGCCCCACAGCTGGGACGTCCCCACAGCTGGGGTGTCCCCACAATTGGGGTGTTCTGTGTCACCTCGGCGATGACGCTCAGCATCCCCCGCATGCGCGGCTCCGTCGAGAAGCGCCCGGGGCTTCGCTCCAGTGCCGCCAGCATCCCCTCCACGAAGGCGGGGTCATGCAGGGGCTCAGCCCACACCGGGCCCCCCACCTTTAGAAGGAGAAAAAAAGGGGGTTCAGGGCCCCATTTGGGAGTGCTGAGGTGGGGGGGGGCGGGGGGGCCGTGCACACCTGGTGACGCTGCTGGCAGAACTCGCAGGTGGGACCCACGGGCGGCCCTGTGGCTGCGCTGTACTTGAAGCTGGAGAAGGAAGAGACGTGGTCACAGGCCCCCCCCGCCCCCAAAAGAATCGTGGGGACCCCCCAAGGGTCTCGAGGAGCCCCAGAATCGCTCAGAGGGCAGGGGGAGGGGGGAGCCGTACCCGTTGCCGTGGCTCGTGGCCCTGCCCAGACGCTGCAGGTGGTGTGAGCCACACCCCACGCAGTGGAACACCAGCGCCTGCTTGCTGTGGGGAAACGGGGTCAGAGCGGCTCTGGGGGGGCACAGAGACCCCCCAAACACCCCGGGGGGACCCCTCCTCACCTGGCCGAAGCCTTGACCTTGGCCTGGCCCGTGAAGACCCTGACGAAGACGCGCACATAGAAGTCGGCGCTGACCGACAGCAGCGGCACCACGAAGCGCTGGTAGCAGTTGGCTCGGAGGTCGAGGCTGTGCAGGATGATCCGCAGGGCCTGGCAGGGGACAGAAGGGACAGGGGACATGGGACACCCCCTGGAACCTCCCCCGGGGACAGGGGACCCCCCCCAGCACTGACCATCTCGTGGCAGAATTTGCCCTTGAGGGACACGGCGCCGTACTTGCTGTAGCAGGTCTCGGCGCTGTTGCCGGCCATCACCGCCATGTCTGTGCAGGTCACGCACAGCAGCCCTGGCAAATCCGGGTTCAGGGGGGCCTGGGGGGGTTTGGGGGGGTCCCCAAGAGCCCCCCAGACTCACCCCCCTCGCTCACGGCCTGCACAGCCGCATCCAGGAAGGGCGCGGGGCTCCCGTAGGGGTCCAGATCGATGACGTCAAACGGTTCCCGCTGGGCTTTGCTTTGGTACATCAACATCCTGGGGGAACACGGGGGGTCCCCGCAGCCCCCCTGGACCCTCAGCACCTCTTTGGGGTCCCCCCAGGAAACCCCTAGCCTTGGTGACCCCCTCAGTGTGGTCCCAGCTTGTGGGGCAGGGTGGTCCCTGATGCCGCTTGGGAACATCGGGATCAGTTCCTGGGGGCAAAAGGGTTGTGGGGACCCCCCCCAGAGACCCCAAACTGGGGCAGGTATTGGGGTGCCCATGGGGACACTCTGGGGACACCTCCCAGCACAGCCCCAAAGCCCCGGGCAGCACTGCGGGTTCAGCCCTGTTCCCAGCAGGGTTTGGGGTCACTGGTGAGATCCCTATCTGGGTTTGGGGTCCCTGGTGACCCCAATGGGGTTTGGGGTCACCTGGAATGATCCCAATCTGGGTTTGGGGTCACCTGGAATGATCCCAATCTGGGCTTTGGGCTCACCTGGCATCAGCCAGCCGGGGCGTGACCAGCGCCCCGACGCCGTTGCGGGCCACGTTGCGGGCCATCAGCTCAGCTGCCCGCGGGGAGCAGTCGCTGGCCACCACGGCCCCGAGCCCCGGCACCTCCCGGGCGAAGCGCACGGAGCGCAGCCCCGAGGCCGCCAGCGCCTCCAGCACCCGCAGCCCCCCCTGGGGGGGGCACAGGGGGGGTTAGGGAACCCCAAAACCCCGCCGGGGGGGTCAGGGGGTGCCCGGGATTCCCCCCAAATCTCCCAGACCCTTCCCCCACCTCGCAGGGCTCTCCTGGCCGCGCTGTCCGCGGGGTCTCAGGGACTGTTGGGGGGTCCCCGGCCTCGGGGGGGCTTTGGGGGCTCTCCCCCAGCTCCTCCTCGCCTGGAAGGATGACTAGAAAAGAGGCGGGGGTGAGGGACCTCCAAAAAGGGGTCTGGGGGGTGGATGAGGATCCCCCCAAAGCTGCCGTACCCTGAATTCCTTTGGGGCGCAGCTGGAGCCGAGCGAATTCTGTCAGGACAGCACAGCTGGGGAGGGGGAAGGGGGGGTCAGGGATACCCCGGGGAGGGGGATGACACCCCAAAACCCCCTCCAGGGCAGCCCTGAACCCCGAAACCACCCCAGGACCCCCCCAGGGCCCTCCCCAGAGCTCCCCAAACGCCCCCAGAACCACCACAGGACCCCCCAGCCTCCCCCAAGCCTCGCCAGACCCCTCCCCAGCCCCCCGGCTCACGTGAGGTCGCGGTTGAAGCCCTGCACGGGGTTGTAAAACACCTCGTTGGCGCTGGGGAAGACGATGGTGGCCCGGCCCTCGGTGATCAGCGTCTCGCCGCTACCGGGGGCGGCCCCCTCGCTTTGGGGGGGTCCCGCCGAGCCCTCCTGGGTCGCCCCCGAGCTCGGCAGCGTCGCCAAGCCGTTGGGGGAAGCGCCGTCCATGGTGGGGGGCACCTGGGGGCGTCTGCAGAGAGTCCTGAGCGCGGCGGCTGTTCGCGGGGGGGGGTAGGGGGTCACGGGAAGGGTACGGCAGCACCGGAGCGGTTTTGGGGGGAAAACGGCGGAATTCGGGTCGGCCCCGGAGGGCGGGAAAAGGGGAGGAAGAGGAGGGGAACGGGTGGGGGGAAGCTCTCCCTTTTGTCACGGGGGTTCCGTGTCCTCTCCCCTCCCCACCAAAACGGGACCGTCGCACCGCCCCCCGCCCCCCCAGCACGTGGCGCGGGGCAGGGCAGGGGGGCTCAACCCGCCCCCTGCGGATGCCATCCCGGGGTGTCCTCCCGTGTCCCCCGGTCCTGTCCGTGTCCCCCGGTCCTGTCCGTGTCCCCCCGGTCCCCCGCTGTCCCCCCCCGTCCCTCACCCGCGCGCGCCGCCCCGCGCATCCCTCGCGCCGCCCCTCACATGGGCGCCGCCATG
The DNA here is from genome assembly GCF_046129695.1 of Lonchura striata. Taxonomy (NCBI): domain Eukaryota; kingdom Metazoa; phylum Chordata; class Aves; order Passeriformes; family Estrildidae; genus Lonchura; species Lonchura striata. The sequence continues at coordinate 818,917 of NC_134623.1, forward strand.
TTGCGCTGCTCACGTGACGCCGGCGGCTCCGCAGGGTCCGGAATCCTCCGCCCGCCGCTGGCAAACGCGATCCCGCTGGGGTGCCCGCCGGCAGCGCGGCGAGAAACCGATCCTGCCGGACCCGGCCCGCGGGGCGCGGCGGGTCAGGACCCCGCGCGTTCTCCTCGCCTCGCCCGCGCGTTTTCTGTGTCCCCGCCCCTCGAGCTCTGCGCGGGCAGCTGGAGGCGGGGGTGGATGATTCGGCGCTCGGCTGGTCGCGCAGGCGCGGGCGGCGCGCTCGGCGCTCGGCTGGTCGCGCCTGCCGCACAATGAATGGCCGCTGAGCGCGGCGGCACCGGGAGCGGCACCGGGAGCGGCACCGGGAGCGGCCGCGGCCCCAGCGCAGCGCCCCCGGCCCCCGGTAAGCCGGGGACCCCCGGCCCCGTCCCCAGCCCGCCCCCCGCCCCCTTGCACCGGCTCCCCGCCGCCGCTTCCTTCCTGCACCGGGCCCGGTGAACCTCCCCCACCCCCGCCGGTTCCCCCGGGCCTGCGGCGCCTCCCGCGCTGGGGATCCCCCGGTTCTCCCGGGATGCCGCCGCTGCCGCTCCCGGGAATGGGGGGTCTGCTGTGTCCGTGCCCCCTCCCTGCGGGGATTGGGGTCCCTCTGCTGCTGACCCCCCTGGGTTGGGGGTTTAAGGACCCCCCCCCCAGAAAAAAAATTTGGGTTCCCTCCGTTGTGACCTCGGAGGACTCGGGGGTCCTGTCCCCTCCTCTGCGGGAGGCTGGGGGTCTCCTCTGTCCCCAGCCCAGGGAGTGGGGTCCCTTTTGATGCCCCCTCCCCGTGTTTTGGAGTCTCTCTGCTCCTCTCCCTCCCCCAGCTGGGGGATTCACCGCCACCCCCCCCAGAATTTGGGGCTCCCCGGACTGGGGGATCCCCCGCCATTTCCCTTCTGAGGGCTGGAAGGGTCCCCCCCCCGCCTATGCCCTAAGCCCCTGATCCCCCAATTTGGGGGTGTTTCCCCCCAAACCCTGCGGCCCACTTGTTCTTTACCACCCCCCCGGGGGTCCCAGCCCCCCCCCAAAATGTCCCAGGGCTGTGGACCCCTCAGAACCCCCTTGGGTTGGCAGGGACCCCCTCTCCTGGGGGGGTTCTGAGAGGGGTTAAGGGGGAGGATTTGGGGGTGACCACGGGCTGGGAACTTTGTTTGACTCCTGTCCTTCCTCTGTCCCTCCTCGTGTCCCTGCCCTGTTCCTCTGTCCCTGTTCTTTCGTGTCCCCCCGGTTCCTTGTGTTAACCAATTCTCTGTCCCCATTCCCTGTTCCCATGTGTCCCCCACATCCTGTGCCCCTGTCCCCCCACACTCCAATGTCCCCTGTCCCCTGATATACCCCCCCCATTCCCTGTCCCCACACCCCAATGTCCCCTGTCCCTGCCCCCCATTGCCCCCGCAGCCCCCGCCCGGCCCCCGCCATGGCACAGACGCTGCAGATGGAGATCCCCAATTTCGGCAACAGCATCCTGGAGTGCCTGAACGAGCAGCGCCTGCAGGGGCTCTTCTGCGACGTCTCCGTGGTGGTCAAGGGCCACGCTTTCAAAGCCCACCGGGCCGTGCTGGCTGCCAGCAGCTCCTACTTCCGAGACCTGTTCCACAGCTCCAAGAGCGCTGTGGTGGAGCTGCCGGCGGCCGTGCAGCCCCAGTCCTTCCAGCAGATCCTCAGCTTCTGCTACACCGGCCGCCTCAGCATGAATGTGGGCGACCAGTTCCTGCTCATGTACACGGCCGGCTTCCTGCAGATCCAGGAGATCATGGAGAAAGGCACCGAGTTCTTCCTCAAGGTCAGCTCGCCCAGCTGCGACTCGCAGGGCCTGCACGGCGACGACACGCCGGGCTCAGAGCCGCAGAGCCCAGTGGCCCAGACGTCGGCGGCGCAGGGCTGGGCGGCCGCGCTGCCCTTGGTGTCGCGGGTCAAGACGGAGCAGGGTGAGCCCGACGGCGTGCAGTGCACCTTCGTGGTCAAACGCCTCTGGGACGGCGCCGCCAAGGACACCGGCGGCAACGGCAGCCGGAAAATGGCCAAATTCTCTGAGGCGGCGCCGCGCCCGCCGCAGCCGCCCGGCGCCGGGACTGGTGCCGGCGGTGCGGCCCCGGCCCCGGCGCCCGCCCCGGCGCCCGGCACGGCTGCAGACCAGACCAGCCCCGGGGGCACGTCCAGCGCCTACACCAGCGACAGCCCCGGCTCGTTCCACAACGAGGAGGATGAGGAGGAGGACGCGGGCGAGGAAGGCTCAGACGAGCAATACCGGCAGATCTGTAACATGTACACCATGTACAGCATGATGAACGTGGGGCCCGCAGGTGAGGGGGTGTGGCTCTGGGGAGGCCCCGCCCTGTTTGGGGTGTGGTTGGAATGTGGGCGTGGCCCGGTGGGTTCTGTGTGCCCCCCTTTTAGTGTGTCACCCCCCCCCCAGGAGCTTCAAGGGTGGCCCCAACTCTCAGGGGGGCACCTGTGACCCCTCAGGCGTGGCCCCAACACTCCTGGGGGGCACCTGTGACCCCCTCAGGGGTGGTTCCAACACTCCAGGGACTCCCAAAAAGAGCTGCCCCTCCCCAGACATCCCCTGCCCCCAGCGCCTGTGGGTCCATCTCCATGTCCCCATGTCCCCCCGTGCCCCCCCAGCCACAGAGAAGGTGGAGGCCCTGCCCGAGCAGCCCCCCCCAGAGCCCCGGGCCCGTGCCCGCCTGCGCCAGGACCTGGCGTCGCTGCCGGCCGAGCTCGTCACCCAGATCGGCAACCGCTGCCACCCCAAGCTCTACGACGAGGGCGACCCCGCCGAGAAGCTGGAGCTCGTCACCGGTACGGCGGCGGGCAGGGTGGGGGGAGATCCCCGCGGGGTTTCGGGGGTCCCTGCTGACCCCCCGTGTGCCCCCTCCCCAGGTACCAACGTGTACATCACACGGGCGCAGCTGATGAACTGCCACGTCAGCGCGGGCACGCGGCACAAGGTGCTGCTGCGCCGCCTGCTCGCCTCCTTCTTCGACCGGTGAGCGGCCCCCCACCCCAAACTGGGGTCTGGAAGCGTTTTGGGGTTTTTTTTGGCGGGGGTTCAGCTCGGGTTTTGTGCCTCCTTGCAGGAACACGCTGGCCAACAGCTGCGGGACCGGGATCCGCTCGTCCACCAACGACCCCAGCAGGAAGCCACTGGACAGCCGGGTGCTGCACGCGGTCAAGTGTGAGTGGGGGGCACGGAGGGAACCCCCGGGGGCTGGGGGGGCTCTGACCAGGCAAGAGGGGGGAGAAGGGGAGAGGGGATGGCAGAGAATGGGGGTAAAGGACGGGGGGGACAGGGAGGGGATAAGGGGGACAGGAGGGACACCAGGGGGGACAGAGTGGGACAGGAGAGACCCAGAGAGGGTATAGGAGTGACGTCAGGGAGGGGACAAGGTGGGATGGAAGGGACCCCAGAGAGAGCACAGAAGCACCCCAGAGGAGCACTAAGGTGACACCACCGAAGCACCACCCCACGTTTCCCACCCAACCCAAACTCGGGGGTCCCTGGCTCCCCCCAACCCCGTCCTCATGTGTGTGTCCCCCCCAACCCCAGTTTACTGCCAGAACTTCGCTCCCAACTTCAAGGAGAGTGAGATGAACGCCATCGCGGCCGACATGTGCACCAACGCGCGGCGCGTGGTGCGCAAGAGCTGGATCCCCAAGCTGAAGCTGCTGATGGCCGAGGGCGACTCCTACACCTCCTTCATCAACGACACCGGCAAGCTGGAGCCCGACATCATGGGCCCCGAGCCCCCCTTCGAGGCGGGAGGCCCCGAGCCCGAGGGGGGGCCTGCAGGGGAGGGGCTGCAGTGACCCCCCCAGCCCCGAGCCCACCCTTGGGGATGTGCCCCGAGCAGGGAGGGAACTCGACCCTAAACTGGGGGTGCAGAGCGATGCCCCCACCCCACCCCCAGTAGGAGTAGGGACCCCCCCAGACAGGGCCACCCCCCAGTGAGGGCATAGGGACCCCCCAGGACCCTCCAGTGAGGACCCCGTGAGGATGAAGGGATCCCCCCCTGCCCCCCCCACAAAAAGGGGACAGGGTCCCACCAGCAAGGGACCCGTGTGGTTTAGGGACCCCTCCAACCCAGATGGGCACTCCCAGGGGCAGGGACCCCCCCTGAAGTGACCCCTCAGGGGCAGGGACCCCCCCTCAGGGGCAGAGACCCCACAGCAAGGCCCCGGTGGGTCCTGTCCCACCCTCCCCCACCAGAATTTGGGGTTTTTTGGAGGGGGGGGATGGCAGCCTCTCGGCACAAGCGCAGCTGCCCCCCACCCCCCCCAGCATTCGGGGGTGGGGCCTGGGGTCTTGTGCCCCCGCAGGACCCCCCCACGTGTACCCCCCGCATTCCCCTCCAGGGCCACCGTCCCTGCAGGCACCCGCATGTGTGTCCCCCCGTGTCCCCCCCTGTGTCCCTCCCCCGTGTCCCCTCTGTCCTGTGTCCCCCCTGCCCCCCCAGGGACCCCCATCGCTCTGGGCAGCGCCCCGCATGTGTCCCCCCACCCCCCCGGGGCTGGAGTGTCCCCAGGTGACCTCTGCCCCCCCGCCCACGTCACCTGTCCATGTGTGTCCCCAGGTGTGTGTCACGAGGGGGGGGCATCACCTGTCTGTGTTCCCCCTCCCCACCGCAAAGGAGCCAGGACTGCCAAACTGGGAGGGGTCCCACTTATTGCTCCCCCCCCCACTGGGGTCTGTCCTCGGGGGGGGACACTGTGTGTGACCCGGGGCGGGGAGGGATAGGGACACCCTGGGTGGGGGGACATGGGGACCCCCCGTCTCCCCCACCAGGGCTTTGCTCCGGCTTCGCTCCGAAGGGGAAACTGAGGCACAGTTTGGTGAGAACCACCCCAGGACTGGGGGGAGGGGGGAGGGTGTCACCAGGAGCCTCCCCACTCCCACTCAGCCTTGGGGGGTGCTGGGAGATGTCCCAGGTGTCCCCCCCACCGTCTCCCCCAGGTCTCCTGACTTTTGGTCAAGTGCCTTACCTGCCCCTCCCCTGGGCTCCCTCCGCGTCTCCGCTGACCCCCCCTCCCCCCCCCAGCACGGGGTGGGGGCACAGGGACCCCCCCAAACCCAAACCTCCCCCCGCCCCCACCTGGGTTCCCAATTCTCCTCTCTCATCCCTGTGCCTCAGTTTCCCCTTTTTATGACAAGTTCTGCCGGCGCCTGCGGGGGGGGGGAGGTGGGTTCTCCTTGCTGTCCCCCCCTCCCCTCCCCAAAAACGGGGTCCAGCTCTTTGTTCGCCCCTTTCTCTTCTCTTTGCTGTACAGAATTTGAGGGGGGGGGGCGCAGCGGCGGCTCGGCAGCATGGACCCCCCCCAAAACCGTGCTTGGCTTCCCCCGCCCCCCCCCCCGGGGACCCCCCCTTCAGTGTCTGTCCTGTGTAATGAAGTGCCAAGACCACCCATCCCCACCCCCTCTCCCCGGACACCCCCCAGGGGCCCTTCTGGAGCGCCCCCAGACCCACCAGGACCCCCCCAGAAACCCCAGGATCGCCCCCCCCGAGCCCCCCCGACGCTGGAGGTTGCACATGAACTGCTGTTGGGCGCGAGGGAGCGTGTGAATAGTGAAAATAAACACAGAGTTTGTAACAGCCGCGGCCGCCGAGCCCCAAAACCGGCCCGGGGGGGTGGGGGGCGTGCGGGGCCGGCCCCGCCCCTTCCCCCCTTTTTTGGGATGCGGAAGCGCCGCCCCCGCCCCTCACCCGCCGCTCTCCGCCCCCTTCCCGTGGCGTCAGCGCTGCCCTAATTTGGGCATGGAAACGGAGGGGGGATCCCCGGTAAGGGGCGGGGGGGCACGGGGGACCCCCAGACACACCGGAGGGGGCACAGGGACCCCCAAACACACGGGAGGGGGCACGGGGACCCCCCCCCAAACACGCGGGAGGGGGCACAGGGACCCCCAAACACACGGGAAGGGGCACAGGGACCCCCAAACACACGGGAAGGGGCACAGGGACCCCCCCAAACACACGGGAAGGGGCACAGGGACCCCCCCAAACACACGGGAAGGGGCACAGGGACCCCCAGACACGCGGGAGGGGGCACAGGGACCCCCCCCAAACACACGGGACGGGGCACGGGGGACACCCAAACACACGGGAAGGGGCACAGGGACCCCCCCCAAACACACGGGACGGGGCACGGGGGACACCCGAACACACGGGAAGGGGCACAGGGACCCCCCCAAACACACGGGAAGGGGCACAGGGACCCCCCCAAACACGTGGGAGGGGGCACAGGGACCCTCCAAACACATGAGAGGGACACAGGGATCCCTCAAGCCTGGGCGGGGGGGGCAGCGGATATCCCCGATCCACGGGGGTCCCCCCACCTCGGAGTGTGGGGGGGGACCCAGGACCCCCCCAGCCCATGGCGGGGAGCGCACGGACCCCCCCCAAACCACGGGGAGGACTCCACCTCGGGGGTCCCTAACCTTAATCCTCCCCCCCCGAATTTTCACAGGGACCCCAAATCCATGTGGGGGGATACAGACACCCCCCCACCCCGCTCCACGGGAATTCCAGCTCCCCATTGGGGCACGGAGTTCCCCCGGCCCCGTTTCCGTTCCCGGCGCCACCGAGACGCGGCTGAGCCGCCGCGGGGCCGGATGCGGTGGCGGAGGCGGGGGGGGCCGGGGCGGTCCCGGAGCCGCCGCGGGGCCGGATGCGGTGGCGGGGGGGGCCGCGGGGGGGTCAGGCCGGTACAAGAAGCGCGGCGGGGCCGTCCTGGAGCACTCGGAGCGGGGACGCTATGGAGGAGGCGCAGCGGCTGCTGACGGTGTCGGTGTGGAAGCTGTACCGCTGCCGGCTGCGGCGGGGCGGGCTCCGCCTGCACCGGAGCCTGCAGCTCTCGCTGCTCGTCCGCGCCGCCCGCCACCGCTACCTGAGCGCCCGAGCCGCCGCCGAGACCCTCCCGGGGCCGGAGCTGGCTGGGGCCGCGGCGAGCGGAGCGACCCCCGAAGCGGGGAGCGACCCGAGCGGAGACCCGCGGTGCCCGAACACGCCGAGCGCGGACAGACCGAGCCCCTGGACCGACCCGAGCGGAGACCCGCGGTGCCCGAACACGCCGAGCGCGGACAGACCGAGCGCCTGGACCGACCCGAGCGGAGACCCGCGGTGCCCGAACACTCCGAGCCCCCGGACCGAGGAGGAACGAGGGAACCCCCTCAGGCACTGGAGCGGCGACCACCCGACCCTACCGAGCGGAGCCCCCCGCAGTGAATGGCACCGGGGATGCCCCCCCGGCCGACCGACCGAGGACCCCCCGAGCCCCGCAGCCGGTGACAGCCTGGCCCCACCAACCGCGGAGCTCCGTCCCGCCCCGGACCCCGTGAACTGGGACCGGGACTCCCTACCGACCGCGGACCCCCGTGCCGCGAGCTGGGAGCCCCCGAGCACTGCCCCCGGCCCTCCCCGGCCCACCGGAGCTCCCCGGGCCGGGCAGAAGCGGCGCAGCAGCGGCTCGGCGGGACCGGGCCGGGGGCCGGTACCGAGCAAACGGGCACGGCTCGAGGCGGAGGCGCCGCCGCTGCCCCCGGGGCCGCCCGGGCGCTGCTCGGGGCCGCCCGCAGCCGCCTTCGGCTTCCTGGTCCGCGCTGTCGGGGCGTGCTGAGCCCTCCGCGGACCCCTGGACGCACGGACATTAACGGGGCTCCACCCTGGACACGTGGATCCCATTCTGGAACCCCCGGGACACACGGAATTTAACGGGGATCCCCCCCGGACACGCAGATCCGGTTCTGGAACGCCCCGGGACTGACGGAACTTAACGGGGATCCCCGCCGGACACGTGGATCCGGTTCTGGAATCCCCCGGACACGCGGAACTGGAACGGGGAGCCCCCAGACTGGTGCGGACCGCTCCGGTGGAACGGAACGGGACACGAACGGACTCTCGGGGCTCCCGGTGGGGCACTCCCTCCCCTCCCGGGGACCATCGCGCTTGGGGGGGGTGCTGCAGGCTGGCCCTGCCTTCACCCCCTCCTTAATTGTGTTTAATTGTTATTTTGTTAATCAAATAAAAGTGGTTTTTGTGCAGTCGATGCCTCCAAGGAGGTTGAGGGGGGGGGTCGCTGTGTCCCCATGACCCCTCCTCGATTTCGGGGCGGGGGGGGGGGGGTGAACAGCGGGAATCTGGGGTTTGGGGGTGTTCGGGGAATCCTCTGCTGGGTCGGGGCGGCTCGGTCCGAACCGGGGTGGGGCGGATCCGGACCCCTGGGCCTCCCCCGCGCCTCTTCCTGCTTCAGTTTCCCACCCGAGCGGGACACGGGGGTGGGGGGGGAATATCCGGCACCTGCCGCGGGGGCGGGGAGACCACCCGGGAAACCCCCCGGTCCGCTGGGAGCTCCAGGCGCTCCCCGCGAGGGGCGGCGCGGAGTTACCGGGGGGTCACGAGGGGCTCCGGGCCCGTGAGGGTTCGTGTGTGTGTCCCCCCCTCCCCGCCGCTGTCCCTCCCTCTCCCACCCCGATCCCGGGAAGGAGCGAGACGGGCTCGATCCAAAATTCCTTTTTTTTTAATGGTTCTGGTTTGGGACTTTTCGGGTTCGGGTTCAGTTCGGTTTTGTTGGGATTTTTTTTCTTTTTTTTTTTCTTTTTTTTTGCCTTTGATCTTTTATTTCTGGTTTCGGTTACTCGGTTCATGCAATGGCGGCGGCCCCGGTTCTGCCGCCTCCGTGCCTCGGGCGGGGTGGGGGGCCGGTTGCCCGTTCCCGGTGTTCCCGGTGCCCGTTCCCGCTGTTGCCGGTGGCGGTACCCGGTGCCCATCCCGGAGCCTCCCGGGCTCCGCTCCCGCCCCGGCGGCTCCTCCCGGCCGGGGGGCTCCCCCGGGAGCTTCGCGGGGTCCCGGGGAGTCTCGGGGGTCCCCGGGGCCGCCCCCCCCGCGGCGGCGGCGGCTCCTCCAGATGATAAAACTCATCCAAAACCCCGGGAGCGGGCGGGGGGGGGGGTGCGGTGTGGGTGGCGACTCCCACCCCCCTGGCCGCGACACGTGGCGGAGCGCCCTGTCGCGATATGCCGGCCGCGTGCGCGCCCTGTCGCGACACGCCGTGGGAGGCGCCGCTAGCAGCAGTCATCGTCCGTCTCGCTGTAGGGGTCGCGGAGCCCGGGCCGCCCCTTCCCGGCGCCGTGGCCCGGGTAGTACCCGTTCGGCAGCCGCCGGGCGGGCCGGGGGGGCGACGGGCCGCCCCCACCGGGGGTGACGGTGCCGCGGGGGGCGCGGGGGGCGCGTCCGTCGAGCGGCAGCGGTGGCGGCGGCTCCGCGTCGCGGTGGGGCCCGCGGGGGGGCTCGGGCCAGCGGGCGGCGGGGCGGGCGGCGGGGCGGGGGTCGGCGGGCGGCGGCGGGCGCCGGGGGCCGCGGGCGGGGGGCGGCGCGGCGGGCGGGGGGCGGCGGGCGGCGGGCGAGTAGGAGACGTGGGGCCGCGGCGTGGCGGGGGTCGGCGGGAGCTGGCGGCGGGTGCGGCGGGGGGTGCTGGTCCCGGACGTGGAGAGCACCGGGCTGCCGCTGACCGAGCTGCTGCCCTGCAGCGACAGCGACACGGGGTGGTGGCGGCGGGGGGCGACGGGACACCCGGACGGCGGGGACGGGACGCGGGGACGCGGACACACGGACATGGGCGGGGGGAGGAAGGAAAAACGGGACCCGCGGGTGTCGCAGCCACGGCGGGGGGGGGGGGACACAGCCACGAGCCGTGCAGGCACGGGGGGGGGGGACAAAGGAGAGCAGAAGGGACAGAAGAGACACGGGGGTCGCGGGCGGGGGGCGGCGGGACGCGGGGGCGCCGGGTCCCCCCAGAAGCACTCGCAAGGCAAAGCTCGGGGTCCGGGGGGGGGCATGGGGGAAGCGGGGAGAGCTGGAGAAGTTTGGAAGAGTCAGCCCGAAGTGGGAGCGCTGTACCCCAAATCTGGGGTCCTCGGGGGCGTTATCCCCCAAGTGTTCCGTGCGGGGAGCAATCCGCTTTTGGGGGGGGGCCGTGAGCCCCCGATGCCAGACTGGGAGGGGGGTCTGGGGACCGTCACCCCCAATTCGGGCATCTGGGGGGGGTCCGTGCTCTCTGAAGGGTGCTGAGGACCCCAGACCCATCTCAGGATGCGGGGGAGCCGTGTAGCCCACCCTCGTCAGGGTGGGGAGGGGGGTCTGCGCACCCCCAAACCTCAGATCAGGCTCTGTGCCCTCCCAGGCTATGGGGGAGCCCCCAAACCCAGGTGGGGAGGAGGGTTGAGACCCCTTATTCAGGGGTGCACCCCAAAAGAGGAGTGTGGGGGGTCCCTGCAGCCTAGTGCAAGCCTGGAGGGGACCCTGTACCCCAATTTTGGTCTGGGGGAGTTCCGGGGTCCTTCTGGGGGGGATAAATGGGAAGATGTGGGGGGGGATCACCCCAAAACATCCCAGGGTGGCAAAGCAGCTCCTCCCGGAGTCACGGACTGATTTTTTTGGCAGGGGGTGGGGGGGGGGGGGGGTGTGTGGCAGCTTCATTCCAAACTTTCCAGGGTGGCCGGAGCCTGGAGGGGCCGGAGCAGATTTTGGGGGGCCCCGAGCCGCTTACCTGGGCCACCCCTCGCCGTGACAGCGCAGCCAAAGCACAGCGATGGGGAAACAGAGAGGTGAATCAAGGCAGGGCCCCCCCAAGCAGCCGGGGGGGCCGGGGGGGCCAAGCGAGGGTGGGGCTCTGTGCGGGGTGGGGGGCGCGGAAGGGGCCGAGAGCAGGGAGGGGAGGGGGCGCATCTGGAGGGGTCGAAGCGTCGCCGCTGCCCACCCCCACCCCGCCCATCACCATCCCCAAACTCTTTTTTGGGGGGGTCCTCTCCACCCCATCACCCTCCCATTGGGTGCTGCCCCTCCTGGGGGGGGGGGGCGGCTGGACTCTCAAAGTCGGGGCTGGGCCCCCAAGCTTGGGGGGGCTGGAAGCCCCAAGATGAGCACTGGATCCCCTAAGGGGTGGGGGGCTGGACGCCCAAGGTGAGCACTGAACTCCCCAAGGCTGGGGGGGGGCCGGACCCCCCATGTTGGAGCGCTGAGGGGGCTCTGCTGGTGTAACTGGGACGCCACCAGTACCGAACTGGGGCAGGCAGAACGGGCGGGGCGGGGGGCGCTGGGACCCCCTCCCCTCACCCAGACAGGCCCTTGGAGTTCGAGGGGGGGGTCCCACAGCCCCCCCCTCCCCCCCAGCCTGAGCAGCACCCATAGGGGATCGGGGGGGTGGTCTTTGGTTGAAGACACCGGGGGTGCAGCCCTTGTCCCCCCCATGGCGGTGGGGGTCCTAGAGGCGGAGGGGGGGGGAGCGGAGGGGGGCACCCACCTGGCGGGGGGCCGCGTGTTCCCGGCCCTCGCTGGGCGAGCGGGACCAGCGGCGGTCCCGGGAGCGGGGCCGCCCGTAGTCGTGGCGCTCGGGGGGGGGCACGCCGCGGTCGCGGTCCCCCCCGGCGCCGCCCCCGTGGTGGTGGTGGTGGTGATGGTGGTGGTGGTGCCGGTGCCGCCGGTCCTTGGGCCGCCCCCGCTCGGGGTCCCGCTCCTTGGGGGGGGCGTCCCCCGACTGCGTGGTGACACTCAGGTCCGTGCCCAGCCCTGGGGAAGCGGGGGGACAAGGGGGGGGTCAGGAGGGGGCGTGGGGGGACCCCTGAGGTGCGGGTTTGGGGCATTTTGGGAATCCTTGGGGATTTGAGGGGTTCTCGTTGGATTTGGGGATTTTTTTGGGGGGTAGGGGTAGGAATTGCATTGGATGTTGGGGTTCCGCTGGGATTTAGGGGGTCCTCTGGGATGTGGGGTCACTTTATGGGAGTTTTGGGGTCCCTGTGGAGGGCTCTTGAGGCGGTTTTTGCGGGGATTTGATGTTCTTGGGGGATTTTAGGAGTCCTTGGGAGATTTTAGGAGTTCTGGAAGGATTTGGGGTTTTTGATGGCGTTTTTTGGGGTCCCCAAGGATTTGGGGGCGCCCAGTGGACCTTGGGGGACAGCAGATGGTGACTCAGGCGACACCAGCAGCCGGAGCAGACCCGGTGGCCTCGGGCCAGGAGCCACAGTCACTGGCCACCGGTCACGGGTGGCCCTGGGGACACCCAGGCCGGAGCGGGGACGCGTCCCCACGCAGGGGACGCGCGGGGGCCGCACCTGTGTCGCCGTCGGTGTAGCGGCTGAGGGAGCGCTCGGAGGCGCGGTGGCCGCGGTGGCCACGGCGGGGGTGGTGGCGCTGGCCGTCCTCGCCGGGGGGGACCCGCTCCAGGGAGAAATCGTCCAGGCGAACGCCGCGGGCGCGGGAGTGGCCCAGCAGCGACGCCGAGCGCTTCATGGGGCTCGAGTCCGCGATGGTCTGCGGGACACGGGCCGGGGGCGTCACCGGGGGGAGGGCGGGGGCTCTGGGAGGGACATCGGAGCCGGGGGGCTCAGGGGGGTCACCGGGGAGGGGTGGCTGCAGAGGGAGCGTGTCCTGGGGGGGGAACCTGAGGGGGGTGGTGCTCCGAGCCCTCCGGAGCTTCGCTGGCCCAGATCCCTCCGGTCCGTCCGTCCATCCCCCATCCATCCATCTGTCCGTCCATCCGTCCTCCCCTTCCTTCCCCATCCCTCCTCCGGACACGGCAGCTGACCGCTGTCCCCTCCGGGGCTGTCCCCTCCGGGGCTGTCCCCTCCGGGGCTGTCCCCTCCAGGCTGTCCCCTCCGGGGCTGTCCCCTCCGGGGCTGTCCCCACGGCCCCCGGATCCGTCCCTACACGCCCCCCCGCCCCCGGTGGGTGCCGCCGGGCTGGGACGAAGGCGGTGTTCCCCGTTGTCACACTGTCCCCATTGTCACCGTGTTCCCACGGCCCTGGGGTGGTTCCCCAGGACAGATTGCCCCCCCCGCCCCGGCCTGCTGCTCTAAGCATTGAGCTGCTGCTGAGTGAGATCGGGGGGAGCAGAGGGACAGGGGGACAGGGACAAGGACGCTGCTCCTCGCTGACGAGGTCCAGGTGTCCACAGGTGGTGCAGAAGGTGACACACAGGGGACAAAGGTGTGGGGGCAGGGGGGAACACAGGGACAGTCGGGGGGGCCGTGAGGGGGCCAGGGGGGCCAGTGGGGTGGGGGGGCTTTGAGGGGGGATCTCTGGGGGGTTCTGGAGGGGAGTGGGGGGTCCAGGGAGGTTTGTGGGGTGGGGAGGGGGGCGCTGGGTGTGGCTGTGCGGGTCCGAGGGAGGCTGTGGAGTGCCAGGGGGTTCCGAGGAAGACTTTGGGGTGCCGAGGGGGGGGTCCGAGGGGCGGGGGGGCTCTGGCGGGGGGGGGGGTCTCGGGGGCCCCGCGGTACCTACACTGAGGTTATTGCCTCGGGGTCGGACCTTCCTCCGCTGCCAGAGCCGGCCCAGGAGGTGCCCGCGGAGCCGGAGGAGAGACAGAGACCGCTGTGAACCCGGACCGGGGGTCCGGGGGGCGCGGGGGGCGGGGGCAGCAGACAAGCAGCGGCGGGGGGGGCAGCAGCAGCAATGAGCAGAGCAGCCAGAGCGTCCCTGTCCCCGTCCCTGTCCCCAGCAAGCCGCGGGGACGCTCCCAAAGCTGGCGGCAGTGAGGCTGGGCACCCTCCGGAGCCCCCGACCTTGACTGTGCTGGAGCCCAGTGTCCCCACGGGGGACCAGTGGCCACCGGGCCACCCCACGTGTGTCCCCCCACCACGCCAGAAGCCCCCTGCTGCCATGCTCATGCCCCCCTCGAGACCCCCAGCCCAGCGCTGCAGCCACTGCAGGGGACACGGGACACTGCCAGGTGTCCCCAAGGCCACCCCTCCCCACCATTAAAGCTGCGGGGGGCGATGCCAGCCTGGGGGGGTCCCCGGCGTCCTCGGTGTGACGGCACGGGTGGCACCCGGGGCTGTCCCCTCACCTGGGTGTCGGCAGGCAGCCGGGGCATGGAGGCGGCGCGGCCGTGCCCCTCCATGGGCAAGTAGTCACTGTCCGAGTGGCCATCCTTGGGCATCTCCCGCATCTCCACCAGCTGCGGCACCGGGGAAACTGAGGCACGCCCGGGGGGGCGGGCAGGGGACATGGGGGAGGTGTGGCCCGGGGTGGCACCGCCGCTCACCTGGGAGTTGGGGCGGCTGTTGGGGACATCGTCGGGGTGTCCCCGCTCGGGGCTCCAGGTGCCGGTCCTCTGGAACATCTCCTGGGCGCGCTGCGTGACCCAGGACTGGCTCTCCTTCATGTCCCCGTCCCGCGCGGCCCTGGGGGACAGCGGCGCTCAGAGCCCTGCTGGGACACCGGGGACTCCGGGGACACCGGGGGGGCACTTACGGCTCCGCCGTGGGCGCCGCGTCCGGTCCCGGGGGCCCCTCCTGGGTGGGGGACGGTGGCTCCATGCGCTGGAACATCAGCGGCGTCCGGTTCTGTGGGGACACGGGAGGCTGGACACGGGACATGGGGACACCGGGACACCAAGAGGGGACACCGGGATGGCAGAGGAGGGGACAGGGCCGAGCTGGGAGCTGCGGGGCGGTGGTGGGGACACCGTGGGGTGACAGGGAGGGGACCACGGGGGACAGTGGCGGTGTCCCACCTGCTCCTCGCGCATGGCCTGCAGCTTCTTGGCCTTGCTCTGCCGGTAATACTCCATGATCATCATGGCCGCGTAGATCTTCCCCACCGTCAGGTCGGTGGCTGCGGGGACACGGGTCAGCGGGGACAGCGTGGGGACAGCGGGGACACTGGGGACAGGGCGGCCCCTTACACTTGTGTGGGGTGACGAGCAGGTCCAGGTTTTTGGGGGACAGGTTGGGCCAGATGGCGATCATCTCCTTGCGCAGCTCCGCGTCCATCTGCTGCTTGTCCGCCCCACCTGCGGGGACACGCGGGTGACACGCGGGTGACACGGGTGGCTCTGCGCGGGACACCCCGGCCTCGCCAGCCCCGTGGGGACCCCTGTCCCCACGCACACCCCCTCCATGTCCCCCATGTCCCCACGTCCCCTTGTCTGCTGTGTCCCTTTTGTCCATGTGTCCTCCCGTACCCCCTCGTGTCCCCAATGTCCCCCCGTGTCCCCAATGTCCCCCGATGTCCCTGTGTCCCCCCGTGTCCCCAGTGTCCCCCCACGCCCCCCGATGTCCCTGTGTCCCCCTGCCTTTGGCGATCTTGATGTCCAGCGCGGTGCGGATCAGGGCCATCAGGGTGGAGTTGAAGTGCACCGTGTTGTCATCGGCCACCGGCAGATCCATGCGGAGCAGCCGCTGCGTGGGGGGGCCAAATTTGGGGGGGGAGGTCAGCCGGCACCCCCAACCCCCCCATCCCCGGGGGGGAAGGGCGGGGCTGGTGAGAAGGCGGGGGCAGCCCCGCCTAGCAGGCAGGGAAACTGAGGCACGACCCCCCCCAACCCCTCCCCTTGGCCTCCCGCCTTCTCCCCACGGAATTCCCAGTTTGGTGGGGGGGATGGGGCACGGCCAAGCGGGACCCCCAAAATATTTTTTTTTGGGGGGGGGCGGCGCATGCGATTCATGCAGCAGGAGGAGGGGGGGGCTCATTCCCAGTCCCATTCCGTGGATTTTTGGGGGTTGGGGGGTGCAATCCGGCATCCTCAGGGTGGGGGGGGCGAGGGGGGTCACACGTGCGTGGGGGGATTATTTTGCCAGGCCTCAGCACCGCGCCCCCTCCCCCTCAGCCCCTCCCAAAAAACAGCGACCCCCCCGCCCACCCCGCGGCCCCCCCATGCAGCCCCGCGGAGGGGAGAGAGGGGTGCAGAGCGAGCGATGCCAGCGGGGAAACTGAGGCACGGACTCCCCCCCCACCTCATGCCCGACCCCAGCCCCCCCCCACCACGATGCAGGACCCCCCCCCCACCCCACGATGCAACTCCGGAGTCCCCGCGGCTCGGGGGGGAGGGGCAGGGGCCGTGCAGCAGCCGAGGGGGGCTCACTGAGGGGGGAGGGGGTGGGGCTGGGGGGGGGTCCCTAAAATGGGGTGCGCTGGGGAAGACCTCCGATATGGGGGGGGCAGGAACCCCAAAATGGGGCTGGGGGGGCTGGCTGAGCCCTTTGGGGGGTCCTAAAAGGAGGTACCCCAAATTGGGGCGGAGGGAGCTGGTTGAGCTCTTTGGGGGACCCCAAAAGGAGGGACCCCCCCAAATTGGGGTGGGGGGGCTCGTTGTGCTCTTTGGGGGACCCCAAAAGGAGATTTTGGAGGGGGGGGGCTGAGACCCACAAGGGACCCCAAATAGCGGCTGGAGGGATTTGGTTGGTCCCTTCAAGAGACCCCAAATTGGGGCTGGGGGGGGGAGCTGGTGGAGCCCCTTGGGGGGACCCCAAAAGGAGGGACCCCAAATTTGGGCTCTGGGAGGGGGTGAGGTCTTTGAGGACACTCCAAATTGGGGCTGGGGGGGCACTGAGCTCTTTGTGGGGACCCCAAAAGGAGGGACCCCCCAAATAGGGGCTGGGGGGGGGCTGGTTGAGCTCCTTGGGGGACCCCAAAAGGAGATTTTGGAGGGGGGGGCTGAGACCCACAAGGGACCCCAAATAGCGGATGGGGGGATTTGGTTGGTCCCTTCAAGAGACCCCAAATTGGGGCGGGGGGCGCTGAGCTCTTTGTGGGGACCCCAAATTTGGGCTCTGGGAGGGGGTGAGCTCTTTGAGGACACTCCAAATTGGGGCTGGGGGGGCACTGAGCTCTTTGTGGGGACCCCAAAAGGAGGGACCCCCCCCAAATTTGGGCTCTGGGAGGGGGTGAGGTCTTTGAGGACACTCCAAATTGGGGCTGGGGGGGCACTGAGCTCTTTGTGGGGACCCCAAAAGGAGGGACCCGCCCCAAATTTGGGCTCTGGGGGGGTCCCGTTGGTCTCTTCCAGGAGACCCCCGAAGGAAAACTCCTGGAGACCTATGAGGGGTCCTTTTTGGGGTGGTTTTGGTGGGGGGGGGTGGTGATGGGGGGGTTATGGGGGGGGGCGCATCTTACCCAGCCCATCCTGGGGGGGCTCAGCAGGGGCCGGCGGCCGCAGGAGGGAAAAACCGAAACAACCCCCAAAAAAACCCAAAAGTCCCCCAAAGTGCGGCCGGGGGAGGCCGGGGCGGGGGCACCCCCGGGGGGGTATTCTACCTTATAGGCCACGCGGGGGGGGCAGCTGGTGCCCAGCCCCAGCGGCGGCGACATGTGCCGCAGCATTTCGTACATGTCGGCGAGGGTCAGGCGGCCCCTGGGGGCGAGAGAGGGGGGGGGACACACCGGGGGTTACCGGGGCGGGGGGCGGCGGCACGGCGAGAGAAGAAATTCCGAGCGTGGGCGGGAACATGAACGAACGAACGAACGAACGAATGAATGAATAAATAAATACACGAATAAATAAAAGAGGGGCACGTGGAAATGAAAAAAATCAGAATTGAATTAAAATTTTAATTAATTTTTTTTTAAAAAAAGATAAAATTAAAATAAAATTTTTTAAAGTAGAATTAAATAAAAATTTAAAAATTTTAAATATATTAAGTATTAAACATAATATTATATATTATATTAAATATAATATTATATATAATATTAAATATATAATATATTTAATAATACATAATATATATTATATAAAATAGATAATATATATAATATATATTATATATTGTATATATAATATATAATATATAATATGTAATATGTAATATAATATATATAATATATAATATATATAATATATAATATATAATATATAATATATAATATATACTATATAATATATAATATATAATATATAATATATTATATATAATATATAATATATAATAGATAATAGATAATATACATATCATATATAATATATAATAGATAATATATAATATTAAATATATAATATATAATATATTATATATTATATATAATATATTATATATTATATATTATATATTATATATATAGAATATATTTTTATATTATATAATTATATAATTATATAATATAATATTATATAATATATTTTTATATTATATTAAATATAAAAATATTACATTACAATCAAAATTTAAAAAAATTAATATTTAATTAAAATTAAAATAATTTTTTTTAAAAATTAGAATTTAATTAAAATTAAGATATAATAAAATAAAATAAAATAGAAAATGGAAATTTCAAAACAAAGAAACTATGAGATAACTTACATTTTAAATTAAAAAATTAAATAGGAAATTTTTTAAAAATTTATTTAAATTTTTTTTTAAAAAGAGATTGGAAATTTGAAAACAAAGAAATGAAATTAATTCGAATATTTAAATGATTAAACATAATCAAGTAGCGAAAAGGATAAAGATGAGAAGAAAAAAATAAGGAGAATAAGAAGAATGTGGAGTATAAAAAATTTACGAAAATAATTCAGTAATAAATACACAGAACTAAGAAATATTTAATTAACCAAGATATTTAAATGACAAAAATAATTAAATTAATAAAATAATTTAATAATTAAAATAATATTGAAAATAATCTTATTATGTAAATAATTAAACAATAGAAATCATTAAATAATAAAAATAAATAACAAAAATAAAATCAATAATAATTTTACATTGAGAACAATTAAATAATGTAAAAAAACAATGAAAAACAAATGGATTGCGATAAATAATTAAATGATGGTGAATTATTAATGGGTAACTAATAATAAATATATAAAAACAATTTTAAAATAACAAAACACTGCACAACAAAATAATGATAACAATAAAATAATAATAACCTGATAAATAATGATAGATAATAAAAATTTAAATAAGAATAATTATATAATAATAAAATAATACATAATAAAATAATGATAAAATAATACATAACAAAATAAAAATAAAATAAAATAACCATAAAGAATAATAAATAATTACGAAATTAATACTAAATAGTAAAACAGCATAATGAATAATAATAAATAACAAAACAATGGAAATAAAAACAATAAACCACAATGTAATGAACAATAATAAATAATAAAATAACAATAAATAACAACCCAATGAAAAATAATAACCAATAAAACGATAATTAATAAAATCATACTAATTATGAATAATTAATATGCAAACAGAACCATTCCAATCAACCAAGAACCAAGGAAACCCAAAGCGAGGCCAAGCAGAATTTCCCCTCCTGGCCCCGCCCGCGCTGCTCGGGGGGTTTGGGGAGGGGGTTTGGGGGTGCCCCATGCCGGGGGGGCCGCGGGAAGCCGGGGGGTCTCCATGCCGGGGGGCTGTGTGTCCATATACATGATATATATGTTTATTCCATATATATGATGTATATCCGGCGCCAGGAAGCGCATTCGGGGGCTGGGGGAGGGGCGGCGTGGCTGGGGGGGTTTGGGGGGGTCGGTTTTGGGGGGGGGGCGAACCTTGCAGGCCACCCTATGGGGGCATTTCTTGCCCAGGCCCAGGGGGGGGGAGATCACGCGCAACAAACTGTACATGTCCCGGTAGTGGATGCGCCCGCTGCAAGAGACACACGTTAGTGGGGGGGCGGGACCCCCCCGGCCCCCCAAAACCGGGACAGACCCCTAAAACCGGGACAACCCCCATGGGAACCCCCCCAGACCCCTCTGGGCCGGGGGGGCTGCCCCCTCTGCATGAGACACACGTTAGTGGGGGGGCGGGACCCCCCCGGCCCCCCAAAACCGGGACAGACCCCTAAAACCGGGACAACCCCCATGGGAACCCCCCCAGACCCCTCTGGGCCGGGGGGGCTGCCCCCTCTGCATGAGACACACGTTAGTGGGGGGGCGGGACCACCCCCAAAAAAAAACAGGATCCTCCCCAAAAACTGGGATACCCCCACCCCAAAACAGGGACAACCCCCCAAGACCTCTCCGGGCCGATGGGGGGGCAGAAAGGTGCATCAGTGGGGGGACGGGACCTCCCCTCCCGAAAAATCCGGGACACCCCCCCCCTCAAATTGGTAAACCCCCCCCAATACCGGGACACCCCCCGAGACCCTCCCGGGCCGGGGGGGGGCAGGAAAGGTGCGTTATTGGGGGTTTGGGCACCCCAGACACCCCCGGCATGGGGAGGGGTCGATAGGAGCCCCCAGGACGCCCCCCCGGGGATAATTCGGGCTCCAGGGACCCCTGCGGGTTGGGGGGGGGGCACACCAGGGGATCCCCCCACAGAGGAATTGGGGGGGTGGGTCTTGGGGTCGCCTTTTCTGCCCCCGCCCCACAAACCCCACTGCCCCCCCCCATTTGGGGGGAGGGGAGGGGGCATGCGACCCCTCCGCTGGGAGGGGAACGTGTGGTCTGGGGGTGTCCCTGTTCCCCACCAAGGGTGTCCCTGTCCCCTCTGGGGGTCTCCCGGTCCCCCCGCTGGAGTCCGGGGGTCTCCCTGTCCCCTCCGGGGGTGTCCCTGTCCCCCCACCGGGGATCCGGGGGTGTCCCTGTCCCCTCTGGGGGTCTCCCTGTCCCCCCACCGGGGGTCCGGGGGTGTCCCTGTCCCCTCTGGGGGTGTCCCTGTCCCCCCACCGGGGGTCCGGGGCTGTCCCTGTCCCCCCCACTGGAGTCCGGGGGTGTCCCTGTCCCCTCCGGGGGTCTCCCTGTCCCCCCCCCGGGGGTCCGGGGGTGTCCCTGTCCCCTCCGGGGGTGTCCCTGTCCCCCCACCGGGGGTCCGGGGGTGTCCCTGTCCCCTCCGGGGGTCTCCCGGTCCCCCCCCCGGGGGTCCGGGGGTCTCCCTGTCCCCCCCTCGGGGGTCCGGGGGTGTCCCTGTCCCCTCCGGGGGTCTCCCGGTCCCCCCCCCGGGGGTCCTTACCAGGCAGCGGGGTCGTACTCGGCCCAGACCCGCACGTACTCGTCCAGGTGGTGCGGGCCCAGGATGGACGAGTCGCGTGTCAGGTACTCGAAGTTGTCCATGATGACGGCCACAAAGAGGTTCAGCATCTTCGGGGGGGGTCGGGGGGTGCAGGGGGGTCAGGGGTCTGTCCCCACCCCCGCCAGAGCCCCCCCGAGGGACACGGAGCCCCCCGGGCTCAGCAGGGGGAGAGCAAGGAGATGAAGGGAGGATTAGGGGTGTGGGGAGGGGGCTCTGGGGGGCACGGGGAGGGTTCAGGGGTGTTTTGGAGGGGTTTGGGCCATGCTTGGGGGCAGTTTGGGGCACCTGGGGGGGCTTGGTGGGGTTCGAGGGCAGTTCAGGGCACTTTGGGGGCGGTTTGCATGGGTGTGATGTGGGTTGGGGGGTTTTGGGGGGGTTTGGGGACAGTCTGGGGGAATTTGGGGCAGTTTGGGGGGATTTGGGAGGTTTGGGGACCCCCCCGGGGGGCTCACCAGGAACGAGCAGAGGAAGATGAAGGACACGAAGTAGAAGTAGGCGAACTCGTTGCCGCACTCGTCCTCCTTGATGCCCGAGTTCTCATCGCACGGCTTGCCACTGAGGCACGACAGCATGATCTCGTGCCACGCCTCGCCGGTGGCACTCCTGGGGACAAGGGGACACGCCGGTGACACGGCAAGGGGGGCTGGCACAGCCAGGGTGGCACCAGTGTGGCACTGGGGGCACTGGGACACAGCCCAGGGGTGTGGTGGGGTGGCACTGGGATCACGCCAGGTGACACCAAGGTGGCACTGGGATCACGCCAGGTGACACCGGGGTGACACTGGGGTCACACTGGGGTGGCACTGGAACCACACCAGGTGACACGGGGCTGGCACTGGGATCACACTGGGGTGGCACTGGGATCACACCAGGTGACACTGGGGTGGCACTGGGATCACACCAGGTGACACCGGGGTGGCACCAGGATCACAGCGGGGTGGCACTGGGATCACACCAGGTGACACTGGGGTGACACCAGGATCACACCAGGTGACACCGGGGTGGCACTGGGATCACACCGGGGTGGTACTGGGATCACATCAGGTGACACTGGGGTGACACCAGGATCACACCAGGTGACACCGGGCTGGCACTGGGACCACACTGGGGTGGCACTGGGATCACACCAGGTGACACCGGGGTGGCACTGGGATCACAGTGGGATGGCACTGGGATCACACCAGGTGACACCGGGGTGGCACTGGGATCACACCGGGGTGGCACTGGGATCACATCAGGTGACACCGGGGTGGCACTGGGATCACACCGGGGTGGCACTGGGATCACACCAGGTGACACCGGGGTGGCACTGGGATCACACCGGGGTGGTACTGGGATCACATCAGGTGACACTGGGGTGACACCGGGATCACGCCAGGTGACACCGGGGTGGCACTGGGATCACACCGGGGTGGTACTGGGATCACATCAGGTGACACTGGGGTGACACCGGGATCACGCCAGGTGACACCGGGGTGGCACCCAGGTGGCAGCGGGGCTCACCTGAAGAGCAGCATCAGCGCCTGGAAGAAAGTGCGGAAGTTGTTGTGCTGGGTGATGGCCGACTCGTCATCCTCCTCCTCAATTCCGATGTTCCCAAACACCTGGAGGGGGGGCCCGGGCAGCTCAGGGGGGGCTGGGGGTGCCACCTGCAGCCGGGGGTGTCACCTGCAGCCGGGGGTCTCACCTGCATCCCGATGATGGCGTAGATGAAGAAGAGCATGGCGATGAGCAGGCACACGTAGGGCAGGGCCTGGGGGCACAGCAGGGTCGGTCACGGGGGGCAGCCCTCGGGGGGGAGTGGGGGCACAGTTCTGGGGGGTTTTGGGGGGCACCTTGAAGGACTGGACGAAGGTCCAGAGCAGGATGCGGATGGTGTAGCCCTGGCGCAGGAGCTTGATGAGCCGCGCGGCGCGGAAGAGCCGCAGGAAGCTCAGGTTGATGAAGTTGTTCTGGGGGGGGCGGGGGGGACACGGAGAAAAGGGGATGAGGAGGGGAAAGGGGACCCCAGGAATGGGGTCAGGGGAGGGGAGGGGGACTGGCAGTGCCCACCTACCCCGAACTCCGTCACCAGGATGTCTGTGATGCTGCCCAGGACCGTCACGAAGTCAAAGATGTTCCAGGCATCACGGAAGTAATTCTGGGAGGGGGCAGGGAAGGAAGGGACGTGGGGTCCCGGATCTCAGAGTACCCCTGCACTGACCCCTTAAATCTCAGGGTAACCCTGTGGTGGATTCCTGTATCCAGTGGCAGATCCCATGAGGTCCTTGGGGTCCCCTGAGCTTTTGGGGTCCCCGACATTCCCGGGATTCCCTGACATCTTGGCACGCGCCCCTCTCCCCGTGTCCCCAGGGTGTCCTGGTGGTCTGGGGGTCCCCCCAACCCTGGGGTCCCCATACCAGGACACCGAAGGCCATGATCTTGAGGAGACACTCGAGGGAGAAGAGGGAGGTGAAGACGTTGTTGAACATCTTGAGGACGTTCTCGTAGGTGTCAGAGGCATCGTAGAACTGCGGGAACAGCGTGGGAGGGTGGGGACAGGGGGACGTGGTGGGGCAGGGGTGGCTCCAGGGGGACAGGGACAGGGACAAGGGGGTTTCCTGGATCCCAGGGGTGCTTCTGATGGGGACAGAGGCGCAGGATAAAGCTGGGCTCCAGGAACGGCTCCGGGGATGGAGGGACAAGGGCAGGGAGGGGACAGAGCAGGACAAACCCCAGGACCACGAGGACCTGGGGGTTCCGGGGGTGGCAAAAACCCCTGGGGGTCCCCCCAGCCCCTCCAGCGCCGTCCCTGCCCACCTTCATCATGAGCACGATGGTGTTGAGGGCGATCATGGCCATGATGGTGTACTCGAAGGGAGGGGACACCACGAACTGCCACATGCGGTACTGGAAGCTCTGGCGGTTCTGGGGCATGTGCCGGGTCAGCGGCTTGGCGCTGATGGCAAAGTCGATGCAGGCTCTCTGCAGAGGAGGGGGGGACACGGGGGTGTCACCCACCCCGGAGGGGACACGGAGATGCCATCCACCCTGGCACGGCCCCCAGAGCACTGCACCTCGTTCTTCTCCAGGCTGTACTCCTCCATCATCTTGTCCCCCTGCTCCTGGAAGGTGATGATGATCAAGGCCACGAAGATGTTGACGAAGAAGAAGGGGAAGACCACGAAGTAGACGACGTAGAAGATGGACATCTCCATGCGGTACCCGGGGCTCGGCCCTTGGTTCTCATATGTAGCATCCACCGAGTGCTTGAGGACCCTGAGGGGCAGGGATTTGGGGTTTGGGGGGGGGTCCCACAGCCCCCACCAGACCCCCGCCCCAAATCCCTGCCAGCCTTACTGCGGCCACCCCTCGCCGGTGGAGACGGTGAAGAGGGTGAGCAGCGCCCAGAGCACGTTGTCGTAGTGGAACTCGTACTTCTTCCACTCGCGCTTCTGCGCCTTCACCTCGTTGTCCTTCTCATACACCAGGTACTCGCCCCTGCCCAGGGAGGGGCGGTGGGCGAGGGCCGGGCGGGGCGGGCCGGGCCCCTCCCGGCCGGGCCGTACCTGCAGTCCTTCTCGAACTCCTTGGACTCGTCGGTGCAGTAGAAGAACTTGCCCTTGAAGAGCTGCACGGCCACCACGGCGAAGATGAACATGAAGAGCATGTACACGATGAGGATGTTGAGGACGTTCTTCAGCGAGTTCACCACGCAGTCAAACACGGCCTGGGGGAGGGGGAGGGTCAGCTGCTTGGGGACCCTCCATCGCTGCTTGGGACCCCCCCCCGAATTCTCCTCCCCCCCGGAGCCCACCTTGAGCTTGGGCAGCCTCTTGATGGTCTTCAGGGGCCGGAGCACGCGAAGGACGCGGAGGGACTTGATGGTGTTGATGTCCTTCCCTTTGCTGCTGCCACTGGTGGGGCCGGGGAGGCGAACAGGGGGTGTGGGACCCCTGGCACGACCCCCGGGAGCCCCAGCAGGACCCCTCCCCTCCTCCCTCCCCTCCCCTCCCACCAAGCTCAGCCCCTCCCCCCTGCCCCCTCCCCATCACATGTTTGCCTGAGGCAGTTTTGGGGGGGGGGGGTGCGGGGGTGGGAATTTGGGGAGGGGGAGCGAGGCACGAGCATGAGCACGAGGAGAGGACGAGGACGGAGAGACGAAGGCGGAAGGATTTACCGTGAGCTGCTCCTGCGGCGGAGGCGGAGGAAGCGGAGAGACAAGGCACGGTCAGAGCCCCCCCTTCCCCGGTACCTCCGACCCCCCCCCAGGTCAGGGGGGACCCTCGGGGCAGCCCCACCTCCAGGAGGTGGTCGGGGTCTGCTCCGGGTTTACTCCCGTGTTACTCAGGGGCTGCTCGGTCTCGTGGGAGATGCTCAGCCCAGCCTTGGAGGCTGCTCAGTTACTCAGGGGATGCTCAAACTTTACCCCGGGGATGCTCAGCCTTTACTCAGCGGATTCTCCCCCTTGACTCAGAGGATTCTCCCCCTTTATTCAGGGGATTTTCCCCCTTTACTCAGAGGATTCTCCCCCTTGACTTAGAGTATTCTCCCCCTTGACTCAGAGGATTTTCCCCCTTTACTCAGAGGATTCTCCCCCTTTGCTCAGGGGATTTCCCCCCTTTGCTCAGGGGATTCTCCCCCTTTATTTGGGGGATTTTCCCCCTTTGCTCAGAGTATTCTCCCCCTTTACTCGGGGGATTCTCGCTCCCCCAGGAGTCACTCGCCCCTTCCTAGCGGGTTCCTCCTCCTTCCCTGCCACACCGACACGGGGACGGTGACAGGACGACACAGACGCGGTGACAAAGCGACAACAGAGCGCAGGCAGCGGCACAGACCCCACCGGGGGCACGGGGGGGCACTGGGGGGGCACTCACGTGAAGGCAAAGGCCACCAGTGCCCCGCTGACCACAATGAAATCCAGAATGTTCCACAGGTCCCGGAAATAGGAACCTTGGTGAAGCACCAGCCCCAGATCCACCATCTGCAGGGGGGCAGCGAGGTTTGGGGGGTGGGGGCAAGGGGTCAGGGGGCTGCAGGGGGGGCTCCCTCGCCCTGCAGACCCCTCCGCATGCTCACCTTGATCACCATCTCGAAGGTGAAGACCCCCGTGAAGACGTAATCAAAGTAACGCAGCACCTGGGGGGGGGGGGGGGGGCAAAGCTGGGACTGGACCCCACAGAGCCCCCCAAAGCTCCCCCCAGCACCCCCCTAGAGCCCCCCAGACCCCCCCCGGCAGCACCCATTCTCTCAGAGCCAGCACACCCTGCCTGCAGAGCCCCCCCATTTTATTTAGGACTTCTTTTTGGGTCCCCCCGCCCCGTCGGTGGCAGAAAAGGGGAGGGGGTGGGGGTCTCACGTTGTTGCGGGGGGCGTTGGGCTGCACGGGGTCCTCGGCCGCCAGCGCGATGCTGCTCATGGCGATGACCATGAGGATGCACATCTCGAAGTAGCGCAGGTTCACGATGTAGTGGCACAGCCGCCGGAACCTGCCGAGGACAGGACCCCCCCCCCGGTGAGGGCAGGACCCCCCCCTACCCCAGGACCCCCCCCAGACCTATTCCCAGGCCCTGCTGCTCACTCCCAGTGCTCTCAGTGTGACCCCCCCCAGCACCCCAGTACCCCCCAGAGCCACCCCAGTACAGCCCCATAGCCCCCCCCAGTACCCCCCGCGCCCTCCCAGCTCACGGGTTGGTGGTGGAGAGGATGAACATGGAGCTGTAGGGCACCATGGGCTTGGGGCCGTTCTCGTCCTGCCCGTCGCCTTCCTCCTCCTTCTTCTCCTCCTCCTCCTTGCGGGGCAGCGGCTCGGGGTTGGCGTTCCTGTTCACTGCGGGGGGGACAGCGCCCTCAGGGACCCCCACCCCCGAGCCCCCTGATCCCCCGAATCCCCCTGATCCCCTAAACCCCACTCCAAATCCCCCTGACCCCCTCATCCTCTAAACTGCCCCGTACTCCCCGCATGTCCCAGACCCCCCTAGACCCTGTCAGACCCTCCCAGATCCTTCCAGAACGCCTCCAGACCCCCTCAAACCCTCCCAGACCCTCCCGGATCCCCCCAGACCACCCCAGACACCCCCAGCCCCTTCCAGACCACCCCAGACCCCCCCAGACCCTGTCAGACCCTCCCAGATCCTTCCAGACGCCCCCAGACCCCCTCAAACCCTCCCAGACACCCCCAGACCCTTCCAGACCACCCCAGCCCCCCCAGCCCCTTCCAGATCACCCCAGACCCTTCCAGACCACCCCAGATCCCCCCAGACCCTCTCAAACCCTCCCAGACCCTCCTGGACCCTACAAATCTCAGCGCACCCCTCCCAATCTCAGCGGCCTCCCCCCAATTCTCAGCAGGGCCCCCCAGATCTTAGCGGGCCCCCCCTACCTTGGACCAGGGCGTTGCTGGGGGGCGGCGGGAAGGGGGGTGGGATGTCCACGGCCGTGTGCTCGGGCTTGCCGCCCGCCTTGGAGGGGTTGTTGGGGGGCCCGGGGTTGGTGACCACCAGGCTGTTTTCGGGGGGCGGGGGGTTGGCGGTGGGAGGGGGCCGGCGGGGGGGGCCGGCGGGGGGGCAGGGGGTGTGGTTGCCCACGGAGGGGGGCGCGGGGGGCTCGGCCGTGGCCAGTTTGTTGTTCTTCATGTTGTCGATGTCCTCGGCCACGGGGGGGTCCCGGCGCCCCAGGTCCTGCTGGATGGGGCGGGTGGTGGACAGGGTGGGGCCCGACGGCGCCGGGGGCGGCTGCGTCTCCCTGGAGAGGAGCAGAGGGGAGTGGGCTCGGAGGGGACCCCCGGCACCCCCGAGAACCGCTCCAGGGAGCCGGGAACGCCCGGAGATGCCGGGTTCTCTCTCGGGATCCAGAGCGGTCCCTGCGCGGCTGCTCTGGGGTCTTGCCGTCTCTGGGGTCTCCCGGAGGGTCCCACCAACCCCCCCGGGGGTCCCCGCCGCACCCTCACCTCCTCCGCCGGTGCCGCCGCTCCTTGTCGTCCCTCCTGCCCTCGCCGTCGTAGCCGGGCGGCGGCCCGTGCCGGTGCCGCCTCCGCCGCTCGCCATCCCCGTGCTCCCCGTCGCCCTCTCCCCGCGGCGGCCGCCCCCCTTCCCGGTGCCGCGGCCGCCGCTCGGGCCGGGCTCCCTCCTCCCCCTCCTCGGGCCCTCTCCGGTGCCCGCGGTGCCGCCGGTGCTCCCGCTCCGGCGGGGACCCGGCGCGGCCGTCGCGGCTGCGGTGCCGCCCTTTGGGCCGCTCGCCGTCGCCGTAGCCGCGCTCCTGGCTGGGCTCCCGCTCCGGGTCCCGGCTGCTGCTGCGGGGCCGGCGGCCGCCCGGGGGTCCCGCGGGGGGCTCCGCGGGCCGGGGGCCGCCGCCGTGCTCGGGGTAACGGGGCGGCTGCTGCCGGCGCAGCTCCTCGGCGCGGAGCGGCCCGAAGCGGGGCTCGCCCGGGGGCTCCCCGGGGCGCGTCTTGTTGGTGTTGTTGTTGCGGTTCTCCTGCGGATCCACCACCAGCGGCCGGTCCAGGTGCGTCTTCATGTCCGGGCGCAGGTGGCGAGCGTAGGGAACCTTCCAGCGCTCCTCGGGGTCCAGCTCGCTGTAGAGCGCCTCGCGGCTCGCCAGCAGGTTCTGCTTCCGCAGCTCGCTCGTGCGCTGCTCCCACACCGACTTGGAGGATTTCTGGTTCTTCTGCTGCTCCTTCCTGCGGCCCCCGGGGGTGGGATTGGGTCGGGAGGGGCCGGGGGCAGCGCGGGGTGGGCTTGGGATGGGAGGGTCCGGGACGGAGGATGGGATGGAGCCGGGACAGAGACGGGATGGAGGCAAGGATGGATCTGGGATGGAGCCGAGATCGATCCGCAGATGGAGCTGTGGTGAAGCCGGGATGGAGCCAGGGACAGAGCTGGGATGGAGCCGGGGCGGATCCGGGGATGCCGCTGAGGAAGGATTCGGGATGGACCCAAGGATGGAGCCTGGGCGGGTCCGGAGTGGCTCTGGGATGGTTTTGGGGATTTTTCGGACCCAGGGATGGAGCCGGGGTGATCCCGGCGGGCTCCGGACACTCACATGGTGACGGACATGTTGGCTGCGGACAGCGGGCTGACCTCGGCCACCTCCTTGGCCTTCTGCAGGGCCAGCTTCTGGTTGGCGGCTTCCTCCTCCTCCTGCTCATCCTGCAAAGCCCCAGCGTCACGTCCAGCCTGGCTCCGAGACCCCCCCGGACCCTCCAAAGCCCCCAGACCCCTGACCTTGGTGAGCTCCTGCGCGTTGGCCAAGTTGTCCACGGCGATGGCCAAGAAGACGTTCAGGAGGGTGTCTGGGCTCGTGTCAAGGCAAAGCAGGGACCAGGGCAGCCCCTCCCCTCCAGGTCCACCCCCAGACCCCAGGGACCCCCAGGGACCCTCAGAATACAGTTTCCAAAGAGGGTGAGGACAATGAAGTAGACGGAGAAAACCATGCCGCCCTTGACGCCGCCCTGAGATTTGATCCCGTCGTACATCACCGCATTCCAGTCTTCTCCCGTCAGGATCTGGGGTGGGGGGACAAAGGAGCCCTGAGGGCAGTGGGGACGCCCCCCGAGCCCCCTGCCCCCTCAGGACCCCCCCTCTCGGGACCCCAACCCCCATACCTGAAACACCGTCATTATTGCTGCTGGGAAAGTGTCGAAATTGGTGGGAGGGGTCCCGTCATCAAAATTGAACCTGGGGGAGTTTTTTTGGGGGGGACAGCGGTGGGAGCCCCACCAGCAGCAGGTGCCCCCCCTTCTGCCCCCAAAGTGGGGGGGCACAGAGACACCCCCCAGCTCTGGGGGACGTCCCACGCCTGGTCACTCACTGTCCCCCGAAGAGCTGCATCCCCAAAAGGGCGAAGACGACGATGAAGAGGAAGAGGAGGAAGAGGAGGCTGATGATGGATTTCATGGAGTTGAGCAGGGACACCACCAGGTTCCGCAGGGAAGCCCAGTACCTGCGGGGACAGCGGCAGGCTGTGCGGGCGTGGGGGGACACGGGGGACACCGGGGGACGTGAGGTGACACCGGGGGACACCAGGGGACACCGGGGGACACGGAGGGGGCGTGGGGCTCACTTGGTGACTTTGAAGATGCGCAGTAACCTGAGAGCTCGCAGCACGCTGATCCCAAAGGAAGTTCCCGGCTTCACAACGGCCCAGATCACCTCGAAGATGCTTCCGATGATAACCTGGGAGCGCAGAGCAGCCCTGGGTGACCCCATGGATCCCAGATCCCATCCCAAGGACCTCAGATCCCATCCCAGATCCCTTGGATCCCACAGAGCCCAGACCCCCTGGATCCCATGGATCCCAGATCCAAAATCCCAGATCCCTCAAATCCCAGATCCCAGATCCCAAATCCCCTGGATCCCAAATCCCAGATCCCAAATCCCAGATCCCAGCACACTCACGGCGCAGTCGAAGCAGTTGAAGGACGAGTGGAAGTAAGGCCGCGTCCCCAGCCCGTACATTTTTATAAACATTTCGGACATAAAGAGTCCCAAGAAAATGAATTCTGCATAGTCTGGGGGTGGGGGGGACATCCCGGTCAGGGGGGTGCCCCTCCGGGGGACCCCCAGAGGTCTTCCAGGCTGGGGAACCCCAGGGGAGGGGGGAGTCCTAAAAGTTGAGTGGGGGTCCCATGAACTGGAAGGGTCCAGGGGGAGCTGGGGGTCTTGTGGGAGGATCTGGGGGGGGGGTCAAGGGGGCTTTCAGGGGCTCAGGGGGGCTTTGGGGGGACTTTGGTGGGCTTTGAGGGGGCTCAGGAGGGCTTTGGGGGGCTCAGGGGGACTTGGGGGGGTTTCAGGAGCCTCCAGTGGGTTTGGGGGTCTCTGGGGGGGTCTCTGGGGGGGGATTTGGGTGTCTGAGGGTCTCTGGGGGAATTTGGAGATTTGAGGGTCTCAGGAGAGGATTTGGGGGTCCCAGGGTGGGATTTGGGGGTCTCGGGGGGGGCTGTGACTCACAGAGGAAGTCGGAAAGCCAATCTGGCTGGTCGTAGTGAACGATAGCAACACACAGGGTGTTGAGGGCTACCAGACTGAGCACAGTCCAGTAGAAGGCCTGAGTTTTCACCATGCGCCGGATGTGGAAGCGCATGCGCCGCTCCCGCTTGTGGAAGAAGGTGGCGTTCTCCAGCTTGGCACTTTTGAGGCTGGCACGGGCGAAGGGGGACCCTGCGGGAGAGCCCCCATGGCACCGGGGGGGTGGTGGGTCATTCCAGGGGGTCCTTGTGTCACCTGGGTCACCCCTCCACCCCCCAAACCATCCCTGTGTCACCTGGGTCACCCCTCCACCCCCCAAACCATCCCTGTGTCACCTGGGTCACCCCTCCACCCCCCAAACCATCCCTGTGCCACCCCCCATCCTCATCCACCCCCTGCCCATCCTCAAACCCCCCCACCCCCTCTAAACGCCCCCCCCCCCATATTGTGCCCCCGGTGCCACCCACCCCTGGTCACGCTGTCCCCTCAGTGCCACTCACCCACGTCCCCTTTGGTGCCGCCCTCCCAAGTCCACACCATGCCACCCACCCATGGCCACAATGCCCCCTTGGTGCCACCCACCCATGGCCGCGATGCCCCCTCGGTGCCACCCACCCATGGCCGCGATGTCCCCTCGGTGCCACCCACCCATGGCCGCGATGTCCCCCAGCTGCTCCTCGCCCTCCTCGGGGCTCAGCAGGTCCGTCTTGCTCCTCTTGCTGGTGGCCCTCCGGAGAGCTCCCGCAGTGGGGGGGGCACAGGGGGGCGGCCGTCACCCGGGGGGGTCCCGGGGGGGTCCCGGGCCGGGCGGGGGTCGCCCCCGGGCTGGGGGTGGGGAGGGGGCTGTGCACTTACCATCGAAGGGGCGCCGGGGCTCAGCCTCGGGCTCGTCCTCGGCCAGGATCACCTCTTCTGAGGGAAAGTGGGGGGCTCAGGGGGGCTTGGGGGGGCTCAGGGTCTTGGGGGGGGATTGAGTGGGGCTTTGGGGGGGGTTTGGGGGACCCTTTGGGGGCTTTGGGGGGGGTTTGGGGGACCCTTTGGGGGCTTAGGGGGGCTTGGGGGGCTCGGGGGGCTTTGGGGGGGCTTGGGGGGGCTCAGGGGGGCTTTGGGAGGGCTTGGGGGGGCTCAGGGGGGCTTGGGGAGGCTCAGGGGGCCTTTGGGGGGGTCTGGGGGACCCTTTGGGGGCTCAGGGGGGCTTGGGGGCGGTTTGTGGGGGGATCCAGGGGCCTCGGAGGAACTCGGGATGGGGTCTGGGGGACCTTCGGGGCGCTTGGAGGGCCCGGGGGGGGCTTTGGAGAGGATTTGAGGGAACTTGGATCAGCTCGAGGAGGGATTTTGGATGGGTTCGGGGGCACCCAAAAGGATTTAAGGAGGGTTTGGGGTCGTGCAGATTTTTGGGGTGGGCTTACGAGGTGGGGGAGGGGGCGATTTTTGGCGGGGGGGGGGTCTAGGAGGGTGTTTGGGGGGGTGGTCCCGACCCTCACCCGCCTTGGAGATCCACTCCATGTATCCGTTGAGCTCCCGCTCGATCTGCTGCTGCCGCCGCAGCTTCAGGAACGCCCGGCGGTTCTCCACCCGCTCCCTCTCTTTGGCAAACTCCCTGCAGACCCCCCCTCAGCCTCGGGCCGGGGGGCGCCCGGGACCCCCCATAACCCCCCCCAGAGACCCCCGAAGGCCCCAAAACCCCCCTGAGCCCCCCAAACCCTCCTGAGCCCCCCAAACCCCCCTGAGCACCCCAAATCCCCCCGGTTCTCCACCCGCTTCCTCTCTTTGGCAAACTCCCTGCGGACCCCCCCTCAGTCTCGGCCCGGGGGGGCTCCCGGGACCCCCCAGAACCCCCCAAAACCACCTGAGCCCCCCAAACCCCCCAAAACCCCCCTGAGCCCCTCAAATCCCCCTCAAAGCCCCCCTGAGCCCCATGGACCCTCCCCCCGCTCAGTCTCGACCCCCGGGGCCCACCTGGTCCTCCCCCCCAAAACCCGGGACCCCCCAAACCCGGGACCCCCCCCCAAACCCGGGACCCCCCCAAAACCCGGGACCCCCCCGGAGCCGCTCACCCGGACAGGACCCCCAGCACGAGGTTGAGCATAAAAAAGGAGCCGATGATGATGAGGGGGATGAAGTAGAGCCAGTTCCAAGTGTTCCCTGAGGCATCGTTGCTCTGGGGGGGGGGGGGAGCGGCAAATTGGGGGGGGTCCCAAAAATGTCCCGTGATGCCCCCCGGGGGTCCCGTGAATAGCGGGGGGGGTCCCAAAAATGTCCCGTGAATAGCGGGGGTCCCAAAAATCGGGAGGGAGTCCCAAAAATTGGGGGGGTCCCAAGAGCTGAAGAGGGGGGCCGGGGACCCGGGGGGGTCCCCAGGGGATTTCCCCTGAGCTGGGGGGCGACACGGGGACACCGGGCGGCACCGGGAAGGCACCGGGAGGGGAAAGGAGGGCACCGGGCGGCGCCAAGCAGCACCGGGAGGGCACCGGGAGGGGAAAGGAGGGCACCGGGCGGGCACCGAACAGCACCGGGCGGGAAAAGGAGGGCACCGGGCGGCGCCAAGCAGCACCGGGAGGGCACCGGGAGGGGAAAGGAGGGCACCGGGCGGGCACCGAACAGCACCGGGCGGGCACCGGGAGGGGAAAGGAGGGCACCGGGCGGGCACCGAACAGCATCAGGCAGCACCGGGCAGCCCCGGGCGGGCACCGGGAGGGGAAAGGAGGGGGCACCGGGTGGCGCCAAGCAGCACCGGGCGGGCACCGGGAGGGGAAAGGCGGACACCGGGAGGGGCCGGCCCTCACATAGTAGAGGAGGTCGGTCCACCCTTCCATGGTGATGCACTGGAAGACGGTGAGCACGGCGAAGAGGATGTTGTCGAACTGCGTGATGCCGTAGTTGGGCCCCTCCCAGTACTTCTTGCACTTGGTGCCGTTGGGGCAGATCCGCGCCGGCTCGTCCGTCCCGCACGGGACCTCCACCTTGATCTCGTCTGGGGACGGCGGCGTTGTGCTCTGACCCCCGCGGTGTCCCCGGACACCCCCGGCGTCCCCAGGACCCCCCCCACGGTGTGACAGAAATAACCGGGGCCTATTAATGGCCAATTAACGGCTTCATCAAGGGACAGCGGCAATTAGGACGTTCCAAATCCAGCGCCCGGGGAGATTTTTTTTTTTTTGGGGGGGGGGGGTGGTGGGACAGGGAGGAAACTGAGGCAGGAAGGAATGGGGGGGAGGGAGATTGGGGAAATTTGGGGGAAACTGGGGAAGTTTGGGGAAACTTAGGGGAATTTGAGGGGGGATTCGGGGGGAGCCAAGGGGGGTTAGAGGGGATTTGGGGGGATTTTGGAAGGTTTTGGGGGGTTTGGAGGGGATTGGGAGGGTTGGAGAGGGATTTGGGGGAGTTCTGGGGAGGTTTAGGGGGGTATGGGGAGATTGGGGGTTTGGGGGGGTTGGAGGGGATCCGGGGGGTTTGAGGAGGTTTAGGGGGGTTAGAGGGGATTTGGGGGGTTCTGGGGACACCTGCGGGCGTGGCGCCCCACCTGTGACCAGGTCGAAGCAGGTGGTGTGGAATTTGCCCATATAAAACTCTAATCCTATGATGGCGAAGATGAGGATCGCGAAGAAGAGCAGGAGCCCGATCTGCAGCAGCGGGATCATCGCCTTCATGATGGACTTCAGCACGACTTGTAAACCTGCGGCAGCGGCAACTGAGCGGCCACGAGCCCCGGGACCGCCCCGGGAGCCCCCCTGGGACCCCCAAACTCCCCCTGGGACCCCCAAACCCCCCCTGGGACCCCCAAACCCCCCAGCACTCACTTGGGATCCCCGAGACCAGCTTGAGGGGCCGGAGCACGCGCACGGCCCGCAGCGTCCGCAGGTCGAACTGGGAGCCCACCGAGGCCAGGATGCTGCGGGGACAGCGGGGTCAGCGGCCCTGGGGACCCCCAGCTGGGCCACCGTGGCTACCGAGAGCGGCCACGGCCACTGACACATCCCAGTGCGGCCAGGGACCCCCAGGAGACACCAAGTCCAAGGGCCACCACTGCCCCTGTGGCTACCAAGAGCCACCGCATCTTCCGTGAGCCACCACGAGCCCGTGGCCACCCAGTCACAGCTGTCACAAGTCCTGTGTACCCGGCACGCAGCCACCGGCCCCTGGCCACCGCGAGCCCCAAATCTTTGCCACGCGGCCACCAACCCCGGCCACCACGAGCCCCCCGTGTCCCCGTCACACGGCCACCAGCCCCGGCCACCACGAGCCCCCCGTGTCCCTGTCACACGGCCACCGGCCCCTGGCCACCGCGAGCCCCAAATCTTTGCCACGCGGCCACCAGCCCCGGCCACCACGAGCCCCCCGTGTCCCCGTCACACAGCCGCGGGCCCGTGGCCACCGGGAGCCCCCCGTGTCCCCGTCACACGGCCGCCAGCCCCGGCCACCACGAGCCCCCCGTGTCCCCGTCACACGGCCGCGGGCCCGTGGCCACCGGGAGCCCGCGGCGGAGCTGTGCCAGCCCCCGCCGGCCCCCGCGTGTCCCCGCCGCAGGGCCACGTGCGGCGGGGCCGGCAGCCGGTGCCGCCGGCGCGGGCGGTCGCCCGGGGATATTTTTAGCCTCTTCCGGCGATGCTGCCGCTGGTGGCTGATGCCAAGCGCCGGTGCCAGCCCCGGGGCTGGCGGCCGCCGGCCAGCACCGGCCCCCGGTGTCCCCGAAGGGCTGCAGGGGTGGAGGGGGGTCCCGGGTGGACCGTGGGGCTGGGGGAGGGTCGCCTGTTGCCGTGGCAACCGGGCGGCGATGCTCACCCCCCACCCCCCATTGGGGTCAGGACTGGGCCCCCCCCCGCCAGTGACCCCCAAAAGCCGCAGTGACCCCGACTGAGCCACCTCTGCCACTCACCCCCAACCACCCCAATTAATGCACCCCCAATTAATGCACCCCCAATTGATTCACCTCCAATTACTTCACCCCCAATTAGCCCACCTCCCAATGCCGGAACAGGGGGTGGGGGTCGCAGAGATGGGGGGTGAGGGGCAGAGGATGACACGGGACAGAGCCCCCCCCTCCCCAGAGGAGCTCCCAAAAACTCCTGCCTCAGTTTCCCCGCTGAGGAAACACGGGGTTCTCTGTCACTGGGGCGGGGCTGTGACCAGGGGGTCTTTGTCACGGGGTGGGGTGGGGGTCTCTGGGGTGGTGGTCCCACGGCCGGGGGGATTTTGGATCCGGGAGGGGGCTGAGGTGTGGGAGGGGGGGTTTACCGGGAGCTGGCGGCAGCAGCGCCGCGCGCTGAGTGACACCGCGGGGACGCGTTGTGACAGCGCCACGGGGGACACGGGGACAGCGACAACGGGCACGTGGGACACGCGGGTGGGACACAGGTGGGACACGGGTGGGACACGGGTGGGACACGCAAGTGGGACACATGTGGGCAGGGAAGGGTGGGGAAGGGCGGGGTCCCACACCCGCGCGCGGTCCCGTCCCCAAACCGCCGCCGCCCCCGCGTGTCCCGCGGGGTCTCCGCGGTGTCCCTCACCCCGTGAGCACCACCACGAAGTCCATGACGTTCCAGCCGTTGCGCAGGTAGGAGCCTTTGTGGAAGGCGAAGCCCAGCGCGATGATCTTGATCCCCGCCTCGAAGCAGAAGATGCCGATGAAGTACGGCTCCGTGTCGTCCTGCGGCGCGGGACGGGGGTCGGGGGATGACAAAAACCTCCGCACGCCCCCCGTCCCCGCGGGGTGAGGGGGTCAGCGCTGCCCCCGGCTCCCTCCAGCCCTCCCCAGGTGGCCCCGGGTGGAGGCGGCGTGGCCCAGATTCCCAGTAAGGAGGAAATTGGGACGCCGGCGGCTCCGGGGGGAACTGGGAATCGTGGCCAGCGTGGGCCAGGTGCGGGCTGGCCACCCCCCCACGCCGGGCATCGGGGCAGGGACACGGCAGGGACCCCGCGGTGGGCTGGGGACACTCGATGGGACCCCCAGGGTGGTCGGGGACCCCCGGCAGAACCCCCAGGGACCCCACCAAAGCTGGTGGCGTGGCCGGGCACCTCCGCTGGGTCTTGCAGGAGCCCCCAGGGCTGGCAGGGACCCTCCCCAGGAGCCCTCAGCTCACCAGCCGCTCCGACATGGGGGTCTTGTCCTCGTCGGGCAGGTGCTGCTCCAGCGCCAGGACGATGCAGTTCGCGATGATGGTGGCTAAAATCATGTATTCAAAAGGAGTGGAGGGCGAGTCAAGGAAAAAAAACAAACGGAGCTGGGGGACCCCTAAGCCGCGCTGATGTGGGGGAAACTGAGGCAGGAGTGCGGCCGCGGGGTGCCCAAAGCGAGGCCCAGGCGCTCGCCGTGCCCCGGTGTCGGCGCCCCGCGTGTTCTGCAGCTCGTTAATTAATTCCCTCATCAAAGCGGCAGCCGCGGCCTCGGCTCCGCGGCGCGATCAAAGCGCCCCGGGGACAGCGGGACCCGCCGCGACCGACACGGCCCCGCTGGGCCCGCGGGCACCGGGCAGCGGCGCCCCCGCGGCTTGCCGGGACGTGTCCGTGTCCCGTCTCGCGTCCCCGTGTCCTGCCCCACGGCGCTGTGCCCGCATGCCACCCCACCCCGTGGCCGTGGTGGCACTGGAGGGTGCAAAGATGAGGCTGGGGGGGCTGTGGGAGCCCAGCCTGGCACGGCACGGGTATCACACCCGGATCTCCGGCCTCCGCTGCTCTCCAACATGGCCCTCTGGCACCGGACAGCTGCCCGCGTCCAGCGTGGCACCGGTCATCCAGCCTGGCACCACGGGGCCACCCGGAACGGCCACCCCGCCCCACCGTCCTGGCCATCCAGCACAGCACTGGCAGCTGGCACGGGCACCGGGCACGGCCCTGGCACAGAGACCCGGTGCTGCTGCCCGGCACAGCTTCCTGGCACGGCACGGTTCTCCGGCACCGCTTCCCGGTACAATATGTCTCCCGGCACCTCTATCTGGGCCAGCGCGGCTCCCTGGCATGGCACGGTTACCCAGCACGGCTCCCGGTACCGGGATCTGGCCCAGCACCGCTCCTTGGCACAGCCCGGGGATCCATCACGCCTCCCGGTACCGGGATCTGGCCCAGCACCGCTCCTTGGCACAGCCCGGGGATCCAGCACGGTTCCCCGGCATGGCACAGCTCCCAGAGCCGGGATCCGGCCCGGCTCCTGGCGCGGCCCGACCATCCGGTGCCGGATTCCGGCCCGGCACGGCTCCTGGCACGGCCCGGCCCGGCAATCGGGGCAGCGGAGCGCGGCGATGCAGCACGGCTCAGCACGGCTCAGCGCGGCTCAGCGCGGCTCAGCACGGCACAACCTCCCAGCCATGGGGCTCTGCGCCCCCAGACCGAGCTCGGGGGGTTCTCCCGCCCCTCCACGCCATGCCCCCCGCCTCGGGACTCCCCCCAGGACGGATTTTTGGGGGACCAACCCCCGGCTGCCGCCGCCGCCCCCTCGCCCCGGGACCGGCGTGGGAGGCTCAGCGTGCCGCAGGATGGGACCCGCAGGGTGGGGGGCGGGGGGCGATGCATCACCCCCCCCCAGCACCCCGGAACGCCCCGACACCCCCAGACCCCTGCCCGGCCCCGCCGCGAACCCCCCCCCGCCCCGGTGCGCGGGGACCGGCGCTCCCGTCACCGCCCCGGCCCCGCTGCGGCACCGGCCGCGACCCCCGCCCGCACCCTCGGGACCCCCGCGCCGCTGTTTGGGGGGCACCGAGGGGATGTCTGCGCCTCCAGAGTCCCCCCCGGATGGGGGGACCCCCCAAAAAGCTCGAGGTGGAGGCAGAGACCCCCAAAACCGCGTCGGTCCCCCCCCAGACCGCCGGGAGAGGGGGCAGGGGGTGGTTTTGGGGTGGCAGTGGCTGTTTTGGGATGGTTTTGGGGGTCCTTTTGGGAGCTCTTTTTTGGGTCGCTGCTGCCGGCCGAGTGTTTTAGGGGGCAGAAAAAGGGGGAAGGGGCTCGGAGGAACACCAAGGGCAGCAGGGGGAAGTTACACCTCCCCAAAATAGCCCCAGATAGCCCAAAATAGCCCCAAAAAACCCCAAAATAGCCCCCAAAAAACCCAGACACCCCCGCTGGGTGGAGGGGATGGATCTGGGGCCACCCCAAGTCTCTGTGGGGACCCCAGAGGGATGGAAATGGGGGGACAGGAGGGATGTGGGGTGAGGGAAGGGGGGGACGCCAGCTCACACATCCTCCCCAGAAACGGGGTACCCGGAGGTGCTGCTGCAATGGGGCCCCCATTTCCCACCCCCGGATGAGCGGGACCCCCCAGTTTGGGGACAGGGGTGGGACTGGGGGGGCAGCAGGGTCATGGGGAGGGAAATGGGGTCCCCCATGCAGGGCAGGGAATGGGGACCCTGAAAAGGGGGTCAGGGACCCCAGTGAGGGACACGGGATGGGGACCCCGATGTGGGGCTGGGGACCCCAGTGCAGGACACGGTGACCCAGTACAGGGATGGTGACCCCAATACGGGCGCGCAGAGGTGACACACGACCGGAATGGGGACCCCAGCTCAGGGCAGGAAAACGGGGTCCTCGATGGAGGTCAGGGCATGGGGGACCCTCGTGCAGGTCAGGGGAACCCCAGAGCAGGTCAGGGGATGGAGCCACAGTGTCGGGACCCCAAAATGGGGCTGGCGGTCCCAATACAGGACAGGGTGACCACAAAATGGGGCCGGGGGTCCCAATATGGGGCTGAAGAGCTCATGCAGGACAGGGTGACCCCAAAATGGGGCTGGGGGCCCCAGTGCAGGACAGGGTGACCCCAATGAGGGCCGGAGGTCAGGGCTGTGGGCTGGGCTCGGGCTCCTTGTGCCCGTCCCACCGTCCCATCATGGGGGGGGCACGGGGCGCCAGAGCCGGGTCCCCTCATGCCAGGGAGAGGTGGGAATAGGGGTGTCCGGTGCAGGGTCGCGGGGGGCCCCCCCACATAAAGGATATGGCCATTCGGTGATCTTTTTGGCGTATTTCCTCACCACGTTGTCCTCGCTGAAGAGGAAGAGCGAGCGGTTGACGGTGAGGCAGTTCTGCCGCACCGGGATGGGGTTGTACAGGGCCATGGTGCGGGCGCGCTGGGCCATGGACTGCTTGTAGAGCCGCTGCGCCCCGGGGGGGCCCTGCCGCGGGCCCCCCCCCGCCGCTCCCCGGCCCCCCGCCGCCGCCCCGGGGCCGCTCCCGCCGCCGCCGGGCCCGTAGCGGGCCGCCACCTCCTCTCCGAAACGAGCCATCCCGCCGGGCGGGGGGGGTCACGCTGCTGAGGCCGGCACCGCCGAGGAGCTCATCACATCCCATGGGCACCCCCCCAAAAAAAAACCTCGGGGGGGGTCGGGGTCCGGTCCCGACCGGGCGCGAGGCGCTCAGGAAGCGGCGGACGGCGGCAGCGGCGCCGGTATCCCGAGCATCCTCCGGTTGCGGCGCGCCCCCCCCACGAGCCGGTGCGGCGGGGGGGGGGGGGGAGACACCCCCGGTAGAACGGGGGGGTCCGCGGGATGCGGGGGTCTCTCAGCTGCGGCTCGCGGTGCCCCGGAGCGAGGAGCGGGGGGGTCTCTCCGCTGCGGTGTCCCGGAGGATGCGGGGGGCTCCTCTCTTGCGGTGCCCCCCCCGCAAACCGGTGCGGAGGGGGGGCTCCCCCCCGGTGTCAAGGGGGTCTCCGACGCTGCGGCTCCCGGCGCGGGGGGGTCCCGGTGCCCCGGAGGGGGTTGCGGGGGTCCTGGCGCTGCAGCTCGCGGTGTCCCGGTTCCGGCGGGCGGGGGGGGGGGGGGGTCCCGAGCCCCTCGCTGCGGTTCCCGGTGCCCCCGGTGTGGGGGGGTCCCTTCGGCGCGGCTCGCGGTGCCCCGGAGCGGGGGTCCCGGCGCTGCGGTTCGCGTTGCCCCCCCCCGGGAGGGGGTTGCGGTAATTTGGGGCGGTGGGGGGGGGGGGGGGGGGATGGCGGGGGGAGAGGAGAGGAAGAGGAGCGGAAAAACCCGGGGGTCTCTCAGCGCATCCCGGCGCCCCCGGCCCGGAGCATCAGTGACAGGTTGGTGGGGAGAAAAAGGTAAAAAAAAAATCCCCCTCCTCAAAAATCCCCCAAAACGGCGACAAAATCCAAAGGATAGGGGGGAAAAAAATTATTTAAAAAATTAAAAAAAAAAAAAAGGGGAAGGCGCTTTGGAGGGGGGGAGGTGGTGCCCCCCCCGGGGCGGCGGGGCCGGGCGGGGGTCGCCGTCAGCCCCCCGGCAGCAGCGGGGTGGCGGGGCCCATCGGGCCGGGCTGCGGCAGAGCTCGCGCTGCTGCTGCTGCTGCTGCTGCTGCTCCTCCTCCTCCCGCTCTCCTTCCCCCCCACCCCACCGATACCCGGGACCTTCCTCCTCCTCCTCCTCCTCCTCCTCCTCCTCCTCCTCCTCCTCTTCCTCCTCCTCCTCCTCCTCCTCCTGCCCCTTCACCCCCCCAGAGTGCTCGGGACCTTCCTCTTCTCTCTCCTCTTCCTCCTCCTGACCCCCCCTCCTCCCCAATGCCTGGGACTTCCCCCTCTTCCTCTCCCCTCCCTTTAACGACCCCTTAATTATTTAACGCGCTTTAATTACCCCACCGCTGCCTCAGTTTCCCCACGCCGTCACCCCGCTGCCACCCTCCCCAGCTCATTGGGGGACAGCGGCCCTGTCCCATCCCCCCCTCCCCACTGTGTGCCTCCACCCCCCACCCCGTGACCCCCCAAAAAAGTCCGAACTGGGTCAGCGGGTGCCCCCCAGCCCCCGCTGACGTCACGGCCTTTTGTCCCCAGCGTCGCTTTTGTCCCCGCAGCCGCCGCACGTGGCCCGGCCGGTGCCACCCCCGGGGCCACCGGGACCCCGAGACACCCGGCCGGGGGGGCCGCGGGGACGGGGGGGACACGAGCTCCGCCGGGTCCCCCCCGGGGCCGGGAGGACCCCAAACAGGGGCTGTCCCCAGAGGGGGGGCTGATGCCACCCGGGAGCGATGGGGACCTGGAAACGGGGAATGGCACCGCACCTGGGCATGGCAACACACCTGGGCACACCTGGGCACGGCCCCGCACCCGTGTGACCCCGGCTGTCACTGGTGTCCCCAGCACCTCCAGGTCCCCAAATTTCGGGCTCAGCCCTTTCTCCCAGCCGGGCGGTGTTGGTGTCCCCATGGGGGTGGCACTGTCCCCATCCTTGTCCCCATGGGGGTGGCAGTGTCCCCATCACCCTGTGTCCCCATCCCTGTCCCCGTGTCCCCATGGGGGTGGCAGTGTCCCCATCCCTGTCCCCATGGGGGTGGCAGTGTCCCCACCCCTGTCCCCATCACCCGGTGCCCCCAGCCCTGCCACACGCCTGCCACCATCCCCGCAGCCCTGGCAGGTGTCACCACGGTGGCCACCAGGGTGGCCTCTGATCAGCCCCTGCAGGTGGCCACCGCCTCCTCGCGGGGACGCGCTAATGAGCCACCACGCTGTCACCGTGGTGTGCCCGGTGCCACCGCCGTGTCCCCGGTGCCACCGCGGTGTGCCCGGTGCCACCGCCGTGTCCCCACGGCCACGTCCAGCTGCCACCCTGCAGGACACCTGGGCACGCGGGCACAGCCTGGGCTGGACACGGGGACACGGAGGGGACACGGAGAGGACATGGAAGGGGACATGGAGGGGACATGGAGGGGACATGGAGGGGGACATGGGGGTCTGCCAGTCTTTGGGGACACAGGATGATGGGGACAGGGATGGGGACACTGCCACCCCCATGGGGACATGGGGACAGGGACGGGGACAGGGATGGGGACAGTGCCATCCCCATGGGGACAGGGATGATGACGTGGAGCCATGGGGGGGGGGGGTGCGGGTTAGGGCAGCAGTCGGTTGCTATGGAATCCCGTTGCTATGGAATCCCGTTGCTATGGACCCCGTTGCCATGAGCCCCCTGTCGGTTTGGGGCCCGTTGCTATGGAGACGGACGCTCTGAACGGCGTTGCCATGGAGCCCATGGCTATGGGACACCCCGTTGCCAGGGACCCCGTTGCCATGGTCCCTGTTGCTAGGGACCCCGTTGCCAGGGACCCCGTTGCCATGGTCCCCGTTGCCAGGGACCCCGTTGCCAGGAACCCCGTTGCTATGCACCCCGTTGCCATGGTCCCAGTTGCTAAGGACCCTGTTGCCATGGTCCCCGTTGCCAGGGACCCCGTTGCCAGGGACCCCGTTGCTATGCGCCCCGTTGCCATGGTCCCCGTTGCCATGCTCCCCGTTGCCATGGTCCCCGTTGCCATGCTCCCCGTTGCCATGCTCCCCGTTGCCATGGAGCCCCCGCCGCAATGTGCCCCGTTGCTATGGAAACACGTCGCTGCGGACCCCCGTTGCTATGGAGCTCCCGTTTCTATGGGCTGCCGTAAGTCACCGCGCTGCGGCGCCGCCAGGTGTCGCGAACGCCGCCGGAGGGGCGGGGCCGCCGGGAAGGGCTCCGCCCCCTCGCCGTGTCTGGGCCAATCAGCTCGCGGTAACGGAGAGGAAGGGGCGGAGCCTGGGGAGCGCAGCCGGAACCGGTCGGTGGGGCCGGGGGGACCCCGGGAGAGCCCGGTAAGGACTGGGAAACAGCCGGGAAACAGCTGGGTAACAACCGGGTAACGGCCCGGTAACGGCACATCCCGGGAGAGCCCGGTAAGGACCGGGAAACAGCCGGGAAACAGCTGGGTAACAACCGGGTAACGGCCCGGTAACGGCACATCCCGGGAGAGCCCGGTAAGGACCGGGAAACAGCTGGGTAACAACCGGGTAACGGCCCGGTAAGGGCACATCCCGGGAGAGCCCGGTAAGGACCGGGAAAAGACCGGTAACAGCCCTGTACGGTTCGGTACCAGCGCGGTGACAGCCCGGTTACAGCCCGGAGACTCCAAACTGCGCGGGGACCTCTCCCAGTACAGACCAGTGAGTGCTGCCCCCATCCCAGTACAGACCACTGACCGGTGCCTCTCTCCCAGTACAGACCAGTGAGTGCTGCCCCCATCCCAGTACAGACCACTGACCGGTGCCTCTCTCCCAGTACAGACCAGTGAGTGCTGCCCCCATCCCAGTACAGACCAGTGACCGGTGCCTCTCTCCCAGTACAGACCAGTGAGTGCTGCCCCCATCCCAGTACAGACCACTGACCGGTGCCTCTCTCCCAGTACAGACCAGTGACCGTTCACGCCTCCCAGTTGGGCCCGGGGGCTCCCCAGTGACCTCCAGAGACCCTCGGCCATGGTGAGTGGGGGCGGAGCCACCGGGACGTCACCCTGGGGTCACCCTGGGGTCACATCGGGGTCACAGAGGGGTCACATCGGGGTCACACTGTGGGTTCACACGAGGGTCACACTGAGGTCACACTGAGGGGTCACAGAGGGGTCACAATGAGGTGACCCCAAGGTCACCCCCCAATTTCTCTCCCCAGGGTGAGCGCAAGGGCACCAACAAGTACTACCCGCCTGACTTCGACCCTGCCAAGGTGGGCTGGGGGGATTCGGGAGGTCCTGGGGAGGTCTTGGGGGGGTTTCAGGGGGTTTTGGGTGTGTTTGATGGGTTTTGGGGGGCTGAAAATGGAATTCTGGGGGGGGGCACGAGTCTCTGTGTGGATTTTGGCGGGGGGCAGAACTGGATTTTGGGAATTTTAGGGGGGCTATGTGTGTGTGTGTGTGTGTGTGTGTATTTTGGGGGGCCAGAACTGGATTTTGGGGGTGTTGGTGTGGATTTTGAGGGGCCAGAATGTAGTTCTGGGATTTTTGAGGGGGCTGGAAATGAAGCTTCAGGATTTTTTGGGGTGCCGGCTGTGTGTGTGTGGATTCTGGGGGGCTGGGAAGGGTTTGTGTGGATTTTGGGGTGCTCTGTGTGTGTGTGTGTGTGTGTATTTTGGGGGTCCCACCCCCTTCCCTGACCCCCCCTTTCTCCCCCCTGCCCCCCAGCATGGCTCCCTCAACAAATACCACCACAGCCACCCCCTGCGCGAGCGCGCCCGCAAGCTCTCCCAGGGCATCCTCGTCATCAGGTGAGGACACCCCAGGATGTCCTGGGGACACCCCAGAAATGTCCCCTTGTGCCCCCAAACCCTCCTGACCCCCCAAAACCCCCCCAGGTTCGAGATGCCCTTCAACATCTGGTGCGATGGCTGCCAGAACCACATCGGGATGGGTGAGTCCCACCCCCCCCCAAATCCTTCTGGGGGGAGTTTGGAGGGGCCCCAAAGGGGTTTTGGGGGTCCAGTTTTGGGATTTTCGTTCCCATTGATGTCTCAGTGGATTTGGGATTGGTTTCGGGGTGATTTTGGG
The DNA here is from genome assembly GCF_046129695.1 of Lonchura striata. Lineage (NCBI taxonomy): Eukaryota > Metazoa > Chordata > Aves > Passeriformes > Estrildidae > Lonchura > Lonchura striata. The sequence continues at coordinate 863,887 of NC_134623.1, forward strand.
GGTTTTTTTGAGATCCAGTTTTGGGATTTTTCCATCCTATTGATTTGCCAATGGATTTCGGGTTGGCTTTGGGGCAGTTTCAGGGTTTTTGGGCTCCTGTTCTGGGATTTTCCATCCCATCAATCTCTCAGTGGGTTTGGGTTGGTTTTGGGGTGATTTTGAGTTTTTGTGGGATCCCCAAATCTGTGGTGGGGGCCGCTTTACCCCCCTCATGCCCCCACAGGTGTCAGGTACAATGCTGAGAAGAAGAAGGTGGGGAGCTACTACACCACGCCCGTGTACAGGTGAGTCCCGGCACCTCCCTGACCTGTGTGCACACCTGGGGGACGTTTCGGGGACCCCCCTGAGCCGCGTGGCGCCCCCAGGTTCAGGATGAAGTGTCACCTGTGCGTCAACTACATCGAGCTGCAGACGGACCCTGGGAACTGCGACTACGTCATCGTCAGCGGTGCCCGGCGCAAGGAGGAGCGCTGGGAGCCCGAGGACAGCGGCCAGGTGCTGCCCACCAGTGAGTCCCAGTATGGCCCAGTGCCTCCCAGTGTCCCATTCCTGGCATGAGGACAAGGGGACAGCGGCCAGGTGCTGCCCACCAGTGAGTCCCAGTATGGCCCAGTGCCTCCCAGTGTCCCATTCCTGGCATGAGGACAAGGGGACAGCGGCCAGGTGCTGCCCACCAGTGAGTCCCAGTATGGCCCAGTGCCTCCCAGTGTCCCATTCCTGGCATGAGGACAAGGGGACAGCGGCCAGGTGCTGCCCACCAGTGAGTCCCAGTATGGCCCAGTGCCTCCCAGTGTCCCATTCCTGGCATGAGGACAAGGGGACAGCGGCCAGGTGCTGCCCACCAGTGAGTCCCAGTATGGCCCAGTATGGCCCAGGGACCCCTGCCAGGGTCAGGGTCACGGTGATCCCAGTTCTTCCCAGTATGTCCCAGTCTCCCCAGTCCCCCCATCTCCCCGGTGTCCCTGCTGCAGCCCCGGAGCAGCGGGAGCGCCTGGCGATGGACGCGATGTTCCGCCTGGAGCACGGCGTGTCGGACCGGGGGGTGCTGGAGCGCGCCGCCCCCACGCTGGCGCGGCTGCAGCAGGCGCAGCACGCCTGGAAGGACGACTTCAGCCTCAACAGCCGCCTGCGCCGGCGCTTCCGGGTCAGTGGGGGCTGCGGGGCCCCGAAACAGCCCCAGAATCCTCTAAAAATCCCCCCTGGAATCCCCCTGAAACAGCCCCTGAATCCCCTAAAAACCCTTCCCGAAATCCCCCCTTAAATCGCTTAAAACAGACTCTGAATCCCCTAAAAAATCCCCCCCAAAATCCACTAAAACAGCCCTAACATCCCCTAAAAATCCCCCTCCCGGAAATCCCCTAAAAATCCCCCCCAAAATCCTCTAAAACCCCTCTTGGAAATTGCCTAAAATACCCCTTAAAACCTCTAAAAACCTCCCCTAAATCCCCCCTAAACTGCTTAAATCACCCCCTAAATCCCCTAAAACTCTCCCCTAAATCCCCCTTTAAATCCCCTAACCCCCCCATGAAATCCCCTAAAAAAAAAAAACCCTAAATCCCCTAAAAACCTCCCCTAAATACTCTAAAAAACTACCTACCCTTAAATCCCCTAAAACCCCATAAAATTCCCTCCCGTAAATCCCCTAAAAACCCTCCCCTAAAACCCTCCCGTAAATACCCTAAAAACGCTCCCTCAATCCCCCTTGGGCACTCCAGAACACCCCAAAAAACCTCAAAAAAAGCCCAGCAAGCGCTTCCTGCCCTGCCGGGAGTCTCGGGCACCCCCGGGGGTCTCCGCCCCTCGCCCCCAGCCCCATTTCGCCCCCCCAGGAGGAGAAGAAGACGCTGAAGGAGGAGGAAGAGGAGGCGGCGGCGCTGCAGGCGAAGGCCGGGCTCAGCATCCCTCTGCTCCGCGAGGAAGAGGAGGACCGCCGCCTCGCCGCCCTGCTCACCCTCCGCGCCCCTGATTGTGCGTGGGGAGGGGTCCCGGGGTGGCTTTTTGGGGGTCCCCGAGCCCTGCTGACCCCTCCCGGTTCTGTCCCCCCCCCAGCCTACGAGGAGAAGCAGCGGCTGAAGCGCTCCGAGATCTCCCAGCGCCCCTGGTTCAGCCCCCGAACGGCCGGGGGGGCGCTCCAGAAAATGGGGCTGGGGTCGCCACGGCCACCGAGGGCAGCCCCGGGACCCCCCCCGACCCCCGCCGGGCTCGGCATCGTGCGGAGGAAGGCGGCGGAGGAGGGGGCGCAGCCGGTACCGCGGGAGACCCCCGAGAGCCGAGCGGAGCTGCCCGGTGCCGTCCCCCAGGCTGGGGGGGCTCCCCGGGACCCCCCCGGTGCCGCCGCCCCCCCCGGCCCGTCCCTCGTCGCAGACTATTCGGACTCCGGTTCCGAGAGCCCCTGAGCGGGGTTTGGGGCGGGTCGGGACCCCCAAAACCGGGGGGGTGATCCGGGGGGGGGGGTCCCGAGCCCCTTCCCGTGACGCCCACCCGAGACCCCCACCCGTCTGTAATTTGCACCCCCAAAATTAAAAAGCTCCGGTGGATCCCCGCGGTGTCCGCGCGTTCTCCCGCCGGGGCGGGGCCCGGGAGGGGCGGGGCCCGGAAAGGGGCGGGGTCCGGAAAGGGGCGGGGCCCGGAAAGGGGCGGGGCCCGGAAAGGGGCGGGGCCCGGAAAGGGGCGGGGTCCGGAAAGGGGCGGGGCCCGGAAAGGGGCGGGGCCCGGAAAGGGGCGGGGTCCGGAAAGGGGCGGGGCCCGGAAAGGGGCGGGGCCCGGAAAGGGGCGGGGCCCGGAAAGGGGCGGGGCCCGGAAAGGGGCGGGGCTCTGCGCGTGGTTCTGCCGCGCTTTCCCGTGGATCTGCCCCGTGGATCTGTCGCGCTGTCCCGTCGCTCTGCCCTGTTTTTTATCGCGTGGCTCCATCCCGTGGCTCTGTCGCGATGGCGCTCGAGTCGCTGCGCTACCGGCGCGGTTCCCTGGAGGTGCTGAACCAGCGGCTGCTGCCGGGGCAGCTCCGCTACGAGCGGGTGGGGGACGTGCAGCGGGCCTGGGCGGCCATCCGCGACATGGAGGTGAGGGGAGACACCCCCCGATATCCCCCCCAAATGCCCCCGAGCCCCCCCGAACCCCCCAAATACCCCCGAGCCCCCCCGAACCCCCCAAATACCCCCGAGCCCCCCAATACCCCTGAGCGCTCCCCCCCCCCGGTCCTGAGTCCCCCAAATGCCCCCGAGCCCCCCCGAACCCCCCAAATACCCCCGAGCCCCCCAAATACCCCTGAGCCCCCCCCCCCGGTCCTGAGTCCCCCAAATACCCCTTGAGCCCCCCACCCCAATCCTGACACAAGCCCCCCCCCCAGAATCCTCTCAGGGGCGCCTCAGGATTGTTCTGTGCCCCGCCGTGTTTTGGGGACCCCCCAGTCCTCTCGTGGGGGTCTCAGGGTTGTTCTGTGCCCCCCCAGGGTGCCCCGCCGTGTTTTGGGGACCCCCCAGCCCTCTCGTGGGGGTCTCAGGGCTGTTCTGTGCCCCCAGGTGCGGGGGGCTCCGGCCATCGCCCTGCTGGGCTGCCTCAGCCTGGCCGTGGAGCTGGCGGGGGGCGCGGGACCCCAGGAGGATCTGGGGGCGCTGGAGGAGTTCGTGGGGCAGAAATTGGGGTTCCTGCTCAGCGCCCGCCCCACGGCCGCCAACCTGGGCCGCGAGGCCGAGCGGCTGCGGGGCTGGGTCCGCCAGAGGGTGGAGACCCCCGGGGTCACCCCAGAAGAGCTGCGGGAGAGGTGACGGTGCTGGGGGAGGGGGGTCTCGGGTGGTTCCTGGGGGGAGTTTTGGGGTCCCAGGTGGGGATTTGGGGTTTTGGGGGGGGTTTGGGGTCCTGGGGTCGCTTTGGGGTGGGATTGGGGTCAGGATTTGGGGTGGGTTTAGGGTGGGTTCAGGGTCAGGATTTGGGGTGGGTTTGGGGTCAGGATTTGGGGTGGATTTAGGGTGGGTTCGGGGTCAGGATTTGGGGTGGATTTAGGGTGGGTTCGGGGTCAGGATTTGGGGGGCCACCCCTGTCTCCTCCTGCCCAGCATCATCGAGTACATCGAGGGGCTGCTGGAGAAGGACCGCAGGGACAACCGGAGCATCGGGGCCCACGGGGCTGACGCCATCCTGGGGGGGCTCCCAAGGGGGGGCCCTGTCACCCTCCTGACCCACTGCAACACCGGGACCCTGGCCACGGCGGGCTACGGCACCGCGCTAGGTTCGGGGCACCGGGGGGCACTGGGGGCACTGGTGGGGCATTGGGGGAACTGAGGGGCACTGGTGGGCACTGGGGGGTCAAAGAGGGGAACTGGGGGGGCACTGGGGGAATTGAGGGGCACTGGTGGGCACTGGGGGGTCAAAGAGGGGAACTGGGGGGGCACTGGGAGAACTGAGGGGCGCTGGTGGGCACTGGGGGGTCAAAGAGGGGAACTGGGGGGGCACTGGGAGAACTGAGGGGCGCTGGTGGGCACTGGGGAGCACTGTGGGAGGGCCCAGGAGATTCTGGGGGCTGGGGGACACTGGAAGAGCACCGGGGGGGCACCAAGGGGTTCAGGGGGGCTCCCTGCCCCCGTTTTCCCCCCGGGGCTTTTGTGGCCTTGCTGTGCCGGGGTCCCTGAGGTGTCCCCGGTGTCCCCAGGCGTGGTGCGGGCCCTGCACCAGCGCGGGGCCCTGTCCCGGGTGTTCTGCACCGAGACCCGGCCCTACAACCAGGGCTCACGGCTGTCGGCGCTGGAGCTGCGCCACGACGGCGTCCCTGTCACCCTCATCGCCGACAGCGCCGCCGCCGCGGCCATGAGGCTGCACGGGGTGCACGGTGAGACCGGGGACACGGCGGGGACATGGGTGGGGACGTGGGGTGGGTGACAGAGTGGAGACGATGAAAAGGGGCACAGGGAAGGGACAGGTGCCGTGGGATAGGACGGGGACTGACGCACGGGCCTGAAGGGGGACAGATGACACGGGACAGCTGTGACCCTCCTCCGTCCCCAGCCGTGGTGGTGGGCGCCGACCGCGTGGCGGCCAACGGCGACGTGGCCAACAAGATCGGCACCTTCCAGCTGGCGCTGGCCGCGCGGCACCTGGGCATCCCCTTCTACGTGGCCGCCCCGAGCAGCACCTGCGACCCCACGCTGGCCTCGGGCGGCCTGATCCCCATCGAAGAGCGGCCGGGCACGGAGCTCACCCAGCTCGGGGGCGTGCTCCTGGCTGAGCCCGGTGGGTGCCGCGCGTGGGAGGCGGTGCGGGGCGAGCCGGGCGCCGGGGCGGCTCCCTGACCGGGCAGGGGGGCCGGGGTCGCCGTCAGAGCCCCCTGACCCCACGTGCCCCTTCCTCCCCCTCCCCGAATTCTGCAGAGGTCGACGTGTGGAACCCCGCCTTTGACGTGACGCCGCACGAGCTCATCACGGGCGGCGTCATCACGGAGCGGGGCCTCTTCGCCGCCTCGGAGGTGTGCGGGGAGCTGGCGGAGCGCGGGGAGCGCTGACGGCTCCCGCCCGGTGCAGCCCGCGGCCATGGCGGCGGGGGCGCCCCGGTAAATCCCGGCAGACTTTGCGGCAATAAAGCCTCGGTAAATCTCGACATTCTTTGCTGCAATAAAGCCTCGGTAAATCCCGGAATCCTTTGCGGCAGAAGCGCCCCGGTATATCCCGAGATCCTTTGCGGCAAATGCATCGGTGTATCCTATAGCCCTCTGCGGCAGCAAAGGCTGCCGGGATACACCGGGGCATTCTGCCGCAGAGCCTGCCGGGATTTATCGGGGCATTCTGCCGCAAAGCCTGCCGGGATATACCGGGGCATTTGCCGCAAGGACTGCCGGGATATACCGGGGCATTTCCCGCAAGGACTGCCGGGATATACCGGGGCATTTCCCGCAAGGACTGCCGGGATATACCGGGGCACCGGGGAACACCGTCGGGAGATTCTGGGGGTTGGGGGACACTGGAGGAGCACCAGAGGGCACCGAGGGGTACGGGGGGAATCCGTGCTCCCGTTTTTCCCCCCGGGGGTTTTGGGGCCTCGCTGTGACGCTCCGTGCGGCAGCAAAGGCTTCTGGGATACACCGGGGCATTCTGCCGCAGAGCCTGCCGGGATTTACCGGGGCATTCGCCGCAAGGACTGCCGGGATATACCGGGGCATTTGCCGCAGAGCCTGCTGGGATATACCGGGGCATTTCCCGCAATGGCTGCCGGGATATACCGGGGCATTCTGCCGCAAAGGCTGCCGGGATATACCGGGGCAATTGAGGCAATGTCCGCGGGATATACCGAGGCATTTGCCGTAAGGCCTGCCGGGATATACCGAGGCATTTCCCGCAATGTCTGCCGGGATATACCGGGGCATTTGCCGCAAGGACTGCTGGGATATACCGGGGCATTCTGCCGCAGAGCCTGCCGGGATATACCGGGGCATTCTGCCGCGAAGACTGCCGGGATATACCGGGGCATTTCCCGCAAGGACTGCCGGGATATACCGGGGCATTTGCCGCAAAGGCTGCCGGGATATACCGGGGCATTTCCCGCAATGGCTGCCGGGATATACCGAGGCATTCTGCCGCGAAGACTGCCGGGATATACCGGGGCAATTGCGGCAATGTCTGCCGGTATATACCGGGGCAGATACCGCAATGTCCGCCGGGATGCACCGGGGCGCTCTGGCCGCAAAGGCCGCCGGGATGCACCGGGGCGCCGCCGCCGCCGCCCTTTCCCGCCGTGCCCCGTGGCCGCCATGGCGCAGGGGCGGCCCAAGGCGGCGGCCAAGCGGCCCAAGGCGGCGGCGGCGGCGGCCCGGGGGGCTCGAGGCCCGCGGAAGGGAGGTGCGGCGGCCGCCGGGGCGGGGGAGCGGGGCTCCGGCGGGCCCGGGGGTGTCTCCGCGGCGGGGGCGAGGGGCGGGCTCAGGGCTGGGGTTGCAAGGGGGGCTCCGATTCGGGGGGGTCCCGTGGATGTCCCGCGGCTCTCCGCTGCCCTCGTGGCGGAGCCGGGGGCTGCCAGGTCGGTGTCTCAGCCCGCCCCGCTCTCCCCAGGCCGCAGCATCGCCCCCAAGAAGCTCCGCGTGGTGCAGCAGCAGCGGCTGAAGAAGGTGAGCAGGGCAGGGGCAGCTCGGGGGGGTCCGGGGCTCTGCCCTGCGGCCCCCTGAGCGCTCCCGGTTCCCCGGCAGCGCCTGGAGGTCGGGATCCGCATGCGGATCGAGCGGGAGGCGGCGCAGCGTGCGCAGGTCGCGCTCCCCAAGAAGCTGAGCCTGGTCAAGGCACCGGCGCCCGCCAAGGACGGAGCCAAGAAGGGCCGAGGCTGAGCCCCGCCCGGCCGGGAGCGACCCCCGAGCCCGCTGAGCTCCGCGCGGCTCGGGGGCGGCCCGCGCTGCCTTCAATAAAAGCCTTTCCTGTCCTGCCCGCACCCGCTGTCTGGTTTTTGGGGGTCGCAGAGGGCCTGGGGGGCTCCTGCAGGGGACGGGTGGAGAGGGGAGTGAACATCGGGGAAGCCCCGAGATTGCGGGGGGGTCCTGGTACCCCCGGGAAGGGTTTTGGGGAGCGGCGTCCGTGTCTGCGGGGGTGGGTAAAGGGTCCCCGGGGGTCTCGAGGGTCTCTGGGTGCCCAAGGAGGTCGCGCTGACCCCCAGGGGCATCCACTGGGGGGGGGGCGGTGTCTTCAAGGGGTCCTGGGGATTCTGTGGGGCCTTGAGAGACTCCTGGGGAGGGTCTCGGTATCCTTGGGGAGGTCTCGGGGGTCCCCGTGGGTCTGGGCGTGCCCTCCGAATGTTCGTGGGGGTCCCGGTGGGTCTGGGGGTGCTCTCAGAGGGATCTCGGTGCTTTCTCGGGGGTCCCGGGGGGATTCCGGTGTCTCCTGGAGCGCTGGCGGAGGGTCCCGATGTGTTCCCGGGGCGTTGGGGGGATCCCGAGGGGGTCTCGGTGCGTTCCCGGGGCTTCGGGGCGTTCACGGGGGGATCCAGGGATTTTGGGGGGGGGGTCTCGGTGCGTTCCCGGTACTTTGGGGGGATTTCGGGGGGGTCTCGGTGCGTTCCCAGGGTTTTGGGGGGCGTCTCGGTGCGTTCCGGGGCTTCGGGGGGATCCCGGGGGGGTCTCGGTGCGTTCCCGGAGTTTCGGGGGGATCCCGGCCCTTCCCCGTTTCCCGCCCCGCCACAACTTTATGAATGGACCGCAAAGCCCCGCCTCTCCCCGTGACCCCGCCCCGCCCCGCGCTGATTGGTCACCTTCAGATTGAGTGGCAGCTCGCCCCGCCCCGCGCTGATTGACAGCGGAGGGAGCCCCGGCAGCCAATGGGAGCGCGGCGCGGGCGTGGCCAGCGCTGGAAGGCGCCACGCCCCCTCCGGGGGGAGAACACGCGCCCCCCCTCCCCCGTGGGCGTGGCCGCGGGGGCGTGGCCGGGCGAGCCCCGCCCCCAATGACGTCAGGGAAATTCCCTGGAATCGGCGCCGCCGGGTTTATTTTGGGAAACAAACAGGGAACGGTGGGGGAGGGGCTGGGGCCGAGCCCCCCCCGGGGCCCCGCGCTGGGCGGGGCCCCCCGACCCCCCCGAGCCCTCCCGTGACTCACCCGGAGCCGCCGGGGCTCGCCCGGGACCGGGGGGAGACCGGCTGGGAAACGGGGAACGCCCCACGGCCCCCCCACAACACCCCAAAAACCTCCGCGACCCCCCCCAGCCCTGGTTCCCCCCAGCCCCAATTCCTGGGTGCTCCCTCGGGGGTTTCGGGGTCCCGGTGGGCTCGGGGGGAGTGAGGGACCCGCGGCAGCGGAGGGGGCGGGGGTGCTGGAGGGCTCAGCGGGAATCGGGGACCCCCGTGGGGGTCTCGGGGTGCGGGGGCCCGACCCCTGTTCCTGCTGAACTGAGCCAGTTTATCCAAAGCAACTGCAAATCAGCTCAGCGGGCACCGGGGGCGGCGCCCGGGGGTCCTGGGGGCGCCCCCAGGGCTGGGGGTCCGGTCCCGGGGTCCCCGTGGGGGTCCAGCATGCCGGGGGGGGAGGTTTTGGGGGAATTCGGGTGTTGAGGGAGATCCCAAGGAGGGGCTTCTAAGGGTCGGGAGAGCCCCAAAGTTTTGGGGGGGCCCCTCGGTGCGGGCGAGGGGGGCGGGAGGCGGAACTTAGCCACTGTGAACACGGCGCGGCTGGACTCTGTTCACAGGTGGGCTAAGCCCTGCCCCCCCGGCCCCCAAAACCCCCCAGCACCCCAAAACCACCCCCCGCCCCCCCAAAGTCTCCAGGACCCCCTGAACCCCCTCCCCTGGCACGGTGGCGGGGGCTGGGGCCCGTTGGAAATCCCTGGCAATGTGATTTTGGGCAAAAACGGTAAAAAATCCCATCGCCAGGAACCCCGGCGGGCAGCAGCGGCGGGGGGGGGTCCGGCACCCCCGTGGGGGGGTCGGACACCCCGGTGGGGGGGGGTCGGACACCCCGGTGCCGGTCCCGGTGCTCCCACGGCGCCGTCTCAGCGTCGAGGCCGGAGCCCGGTGCCACCTGTGGGAGCGGGGAGAGGTCGGTGGGAGGGGGTCACCCTGCAGGGTCACCCCTGGGGGGTCTCCAGGTGGGTTCTGGGGAGTCCAGGGTGGCATTCCAGGTGGTTTTGGGGGTATTCAGGCATTCTGGGGGGATCCAGGGGGGTCTCCAGGTGTTTTTGGGGAGCTCCAGTTGGTTTTGGGGGATCCAGGGGGGGTTCCAGGGTAGGGGAGTCTGTGTGGAGATGGGATGGGGACACTGTGGGGACACAGGATGGACGGTGGCACTGGGACAGGACTGGGACACGGAGTTGGGGACACGGCAGAGGGAGAGGGCTGGGGACATTGGTGCCGGGACAGGGTTGGGGACACGGCAGAGGGACAGGGTTGGGGACATTGGTGCCGGGACAGGGTTGGGGACACGGCAGAGGGACAGGGTTGGGGACATCCACCCTGGGACAGGGTTGGGGACGCGGCGCTGGTGGCTGTCCCCACTCCCAGCACCGCCACCAGCCCGGGCTGTGAAACGCGTCCCCGGCCGTGCCACGTCCCCAGTGTCCCCTCGCTGTCCCCAGGGCGGGGTGGGCTCCCCAGGACCCCCTGGGTGTCCCCGGAGCCGGGACCCGCGGTGCCACCGGCGCGGCCGTGCCCCTGTCCCGGCCCCGCGGTCCCCGCCGCCGGTGGCCGCGGCGGCTCCGGGGCTGGTGGCCGCGCCGGTGTCCCCGGTGTCCCCGGGGCTCTGCAGGCGCCATGTGGGACCCACGAGGCCCCGCCCGGTCGTGACATCAGCGTCGTCACGACAACGGGGCGACTTCAAAGGGAATCGGGTGGAACCGGCCCAAAAAATGGGGGTAAACAGCGGCGGCGGCACCGACACGGGGCCGGGGGCCCCGGGGGGACTCGGGGAGGCTTTGAGGGGCGCCCCGGTCCCGGGGGAGTCGCGACAGTCGCGACGGCGGCGGCCACCCCCGGTGCCAGCGGGGCTCAGCCGTCCTCGGTACCGGAGGTGGCGGCACCGACACGAGGCCGGGAGGGCTCCGGGAGGGCTCGGGGGGTCCGGGGGTGCCCAGACCAGGGGTCCCCGCCCAGGGGTCACGGCGGCTGCGGCAGACACGGCCCCGGGTGCCGCCAGCCCCGCGGGCACCGTGGGCACAGCCCGCCGCCCCCCAAGTGTGGGGCGGGGGGTGGCCTCGCGTTTGGGGGGTGGGGGGCCGGGATTTGCGGACCCCCCCCCCGGGTTCCGGAGTGTCTCCCCCGGTTTTTTTGGGGGGCCCCCTCCGGTTTTGGGGGCCCCTCCCGGAGCCCCCCCGGCGCCAGGGCGGTGCCGGCCCGGCCGCCCCGACCGGCTCCCGCGGCCCCGGGCGGGGGCGGCCCCGGCGGGGGGGGCGGGCGAGCCCGGTGCCAAAATTCCCACCTTCGTCCCCAAAACGGGAGTGGGAAAAGGCAGCGGCGCCGCCCGACGCCTGCGGAATGCAGGAACGGGGCTGGGATGGGGCGGCGGAGGGTTCTGGGGGGCCGTGGGTTGGGGGGCTGATGTGGGGGGGCGCTTTGGGGCTCCCATGTGGCTTGGGGGGCTGAGGGGTGCGCGGTGGGGGCGGGGGGCTCTGCGTCTTGGTGGTCCCAAGGCCAAAGGGATGAGGCCGGGGGTGCTGCCGTGGGTTTTGGGGGGTCCCAAGGCTGGAGCGCGGCGGGTCTGGGGGCTCCGGTGGGTCCGCGGCACCGGGGGGGGTCCAGCCCCGGAGGGGAGAGTCGACACCGAGCGGATTTGGGGGGTTCTAGGCCCGGAGGGGGGGTGGGGGGGGTCTGTAGGGTTTTGGGGGTCCCAGAGCGGGAGGGGTCTGGAATTTGGGGATGTCACAGGTGGGACTTGGACATCCCAGAGCGGAGGGGCTTTGGGGGGCCGGGGGGGGCGCGGGCTGAGCTCTGGGGTTCGTGGGGGGGGGTGGGGGAGGGATCTGCGGGTTTGGGGGTTCCCATGCCGGGTTGGGGGTGGGTGGGGGGTGGGGGTGTCCGGGATTTCGGGGTTCCCAGGCCGGGGCGGCTCCGGCGTCGCTCGGGCCAAGCGGGGGCGGGGGCGGGAAGGGGCCGCCCCGTCCGCGCCCGTCGGCGCCGGGGGGAAAGGATGAATCACCGCCCGGCGCCACCGCCCCCCCGGCCCCCCCGGCCCCCGCCCCGCCGCCGGGCCCGGAGCCCCCCGGAGCCCACCCCGGGACCCCCGCACCCCCTGCCCAACCCTCGGGCCGTCGGCGGCCGCGGCGGGGCGCCGCCGCCCCGGGGAGCGCGGAGCGGTCCGGCGGGAGCCGGCGGGACCCCGCGGCCCTTCCCGCCATCCCGGCCGGGCACGAGGCCACGGCCGCGGCCCCTCTCCCGCCGCCCCGGAACCTTCCAGGGTCCCGCGGGGCCGTTACTCACCGGCAGCGGCGGCCGGGGGTCCCGGGGGGCTCCGGGGGGGCGGGAGGGGAGGCCGGGCCGGGGGAGGGGGCTCCGGGGGCTCCCGGGGGCTCCCCAAGTCTCTGACTTTTACTCCAAGAAGGGAAACGCTTTTAAACGTTTCGCTCCGCCCCGGGAGCGACGAGGCCGCGGCGGCGGAGGGGAAGGGAGGGGGGGGGGGAGGGACCGGGATCGCCTCCGCCCGCCCCGGGACCGCCCCGGGACCGCCCCGAGCCCGCACCCCCCCCCGCCCAACCCGCACCCGCCCCGGATCCCCGCACGGCTCCGCGGCGGCGCCGGCACCGAGCGGGCGGGCAAAGAGGGGCGGCGGCGGCGAGGCACGTGCCCCACGGCGAGGGGCTTCGTGCCCCCCGTGCCCCACGGCGAGGGGCTTCGTGCCCCACGGCGAGGGGATTCGTGCCCCCCGTGCCCCACGGCGAGGGGCTTCGTGCCCCACGGCGAGGGGATTCGTGCCCCACGGCGAGGGGCTTCGTGCCCCACGGCGAGGGGAATCAGTGCCCCATGTGCCCCACGGCGAGGGGCTTCGTGCCCCACGGCGAGGGGTCCCAGTGCCCCACGGCGAGGGGCTTCGTGCCCCACGGCGAGGGGCTTCGTGCCCCCCGTGCCCCACGGCGAGGGGCTTCGTGCCCCACGGCGAGGGGATTCGTGCCCCACGGCGAGGGGTCCCAGTGCCCCACGGCGAGGGGAATCAGTGCCCCATGTGCCCCACGGCGAGGGGATTCGTGCCCCACGGCGAGGGGATTCGTGCCCCACGGCGAGGGGAATTAGTGCCCCATGTGCCCCACGGCGAGGGGCTTCGTGCCCCCCGGCGAGGGGCTTCGTGCCCCACGGCGAGGGGATTCGTGCCCCACGGCGAGGGGCTTCGTGCCCCACGGCGAGGGGATTCGTGCCCCACGGCGAGGGGAATCAGTGCCCCATGTGCCCCACGGCGAGGGGCTTCGTGCCCCACGGCGAGGGGATTCGTGCCCCACGGCGAGGGGTCCCAGTGCCCCACGGCGAGGGGATTCGTGCCCCACGGCGAGGGGAATCAGTGCGCCATGTGCCCCACGGCGAGGGGATTCGTGCCCCACGGCGAGGGGCTTCGTGCCTCATGGCGAGGGGCTTCGTGCCCCATGTGCCCCACAGCAAGGGCGATCAGTGCCCCCATGCCCCATGGGGAGGGGGATCAGTGTCCTGCAGCGAGGGGGACCAGTGCCCCCTGTGCCCCATGGCGAGGGGCTTTGTGCCCCACATGCCCCACGGGAAGGGGGATCAGTGCCCCATGGCGGGGGGGCTTCAAGCCCCAAATGCCCCATGGGGAGGGGGATCAGTGCCCCATGGCGGGGGGGCTTCAAGTCCCATGTGCCCCATGGGGAGGGGGATCAGTGCCCCACGGCGAGGGGGGTCAGTGCCCCATGGGGACAGGGCTTCATGCTCCACAGCGAGGGGGCTTTGTTCCCCATGGGGAGGGGAATCAGTGCCCCACGTGCACCATGGCAGGGGGGATCAGTGCCCCACAGAAAGGGGGTTCGGTGCCCCATGGCACAGGGACCGTGTGCCCCACAGCGATGCCCGGGTGCCCCGTGGCCGTGGGGCGCCGCGGGCCCTGGCGGGGCCGGGCTGGGGGGGTGCTGGGGGTCACCATGGCGATGCTGCACACACAGACATTAAACAGAGTTTTATATCGGAAGTAGCGAAACCACAACGCGTCACCGCTGCCGCGGCGCCAGCCCTGCCCCACACCCCGCGGCCCTGCCCCACGGCCCTGCCCCACGGGGGGGCACGCCCCCGGGCCTGCCCCACAGCCCACCCTAGCCCCCCGCCCCACAGACTGCCCCACACCCTCCCAGAGGTGCGCCAGAACGGGCACCCCCGTGCCCCCCAGGCCCTTCCTGGTGCCGCCCCACATCTGGCAGCGGTTGCACATCTGGGACAGAGCAACACCCCCCCCACCTTCGCCAGCTGCTAATTTTAAACACGGGATCCCCCCCCCACCCCAGCCTCCCGAGGGCCCCCAGCCCCGCCAGGGACGGGCACGGAATGGGGAGCACGGAACGGGGACGTGGCACCGGGGACACGGGACACGGGGGACACGGGACACGGAATTCTGGCCACGTCACGTGTCCGTGCCAGCACGCAGCACACGCGTGTGCCCGCACGCGGCCCTGCACACCTGTGCACACCTGCACACGCGTGTTCACACTCACAGCCCCACCGCAGGGAGCCGGTGGCCATCTCAGGTCCCTGCGGGCCCCACGGTGGCCACAGTGTGGGACCGTGGTGGCCGTGCCGGGTGTGTTTGTCACCGGTGGCCACGGCGGCCGTGCTGGCTCGCCGTGAGTCCCGCGGTGGCCCTGCTGGGTGCCGGGGTGGCCGTGGCGGCCCCGTGGGCTCGCCGCGGGCTGCCCGTGGGCTCGCTGTGGCCCAGGGCTCGGCGATGCCCTTTCTAGGCAATGGCAGCAGCCGGGCCATCGCCCACGCGCCGCCGGCACATTCCTCCCGCCTGAGTCAGCCCGGCCGGGAGGAGCGGGAGCGGCAGCGGGGCCGGCACGGCCCGGGCACGGCACGGCACGGCACGGCAGGGCACGGACACGGGTGTCACTGCCGTGGGGCTGCAGGGCACGGCACGGCACGGCACTGACAGGGGTGACAACAGCACAGAACAAGGCACAGCATGGCACTGCCAGAGCTGTCACCAGCGTGGAACGGGGCACAGCAGTGACAGGGCAGTGTCACCGGCGTGGAACAGCAGGGCATGGCATGGCACGGCAGTGACAGGGGTGACACCACCACGGGACAGGGCACAGCATTGGCACATCAGTGACACGGGTGACACTGGCACAGCACAGCAGGGAATGGTTTGGCATGGCAGTGACAGGGGTGACACCGGCATGGAACAGGGCACAGCCTGGCAGTGACACGGGTGACACTGGCACGAAACAGACACAGACAAACACGGCTCGTGGGTTTTGGATCCCCCCAGATCCCGGATCCCCCCAAACCCTCTGGATCCCAGGGACACCCCAGACCCCGCCGGATCCCCCCCAGACCCCCCAGACCCCGGGGACACCCCAGACCCCGCCGGATCCCCCCCAGACCCCCCAGATCCCGGGGACACCCCAGACCCTGCCGGATCCCCCCCAGACCCCCCAGATCCCCCCAGATCCCGGGGACACCCCAGACCCTGCCGGATCCCCCCCAGACCCCCCAGATCCCGGGGACACCCCAGACCTCCCCAGTGTCCCCGGCCACCTCCAGCTCCCGTCCCCCGTCCAAGGACCCTGGGGGGCTCCGTGCCTCTGCTCAGGAATGGGGCTGGGGGCTGTGGGTGGGTGAGTCCCTATTTGGGTGGGTGGGTGGGGCACAGCTGTGGGTCGGTGGCTCCCGATTTGGGTGGGTGGGTCCCGATGTGGGTCAGGGGTCCATATATGGGTTGGTGGGTCCCGATGTGGGCCACTGGGGGTCACAGTGTGGGTCGGGATGTCCCAATGTGGGTCGGGGGGTCCCAGTGTGGGTCGGGGGGTCCCAGTGTGGGTCGGGGGGTCACAGTGTGGGTCGGGATGTCCCAGTGTAGGCCGGGGGTCCCAATGTGGGTCGGGGGGTCTCCGTGTGCTCCCGCGGCGGTCCCGCCGTTGCCTGGCGACGCTGTTTTGGCGGGGCTGAGTCACGGCCGTGACTCACCGGCAGTCCCGGGACCGGCACCACCGGGCGGGGCCTCCGGAGGTGGCCCCGCGGGGGCCGGGGCTTGCCCAGGGGAGCGTCCCGGGGGTGTCTCCCGAGAGGGGGAGGGTCCCGGGGGGGTTCCCCGAGAGGGGGAAGGTCCCGGGGGGGTTCCCCGAGAGGGGGAGGGTCCCGGGGGTGTCCCCCGAGAGGGGGAAGGTCCCGGGGGTGTCCCCGGGGGGGTGGGGAGGAGGGTGCCCGGCCCCTCCCGTGGCACGAGGCAGAGGGGTGATGGGAACCCACGGGCCCCCCTGCACCCCTGGGTGCCCCCCAAATCCGCCGTCACCCCGAAGCCTCCCCGAATTTTTGTGTGCATCCCCCCCCAACCCCCCAGATGTCCCCGGGGGGGTCCGGGGGGTCCCGGGGGACCCCGATTCCGCGGGGGGGAGGAGGCCCCGGGGGCCCCCCGGTGCCGGGGTACGGGGGGGGGTGCGGGGGGTGAGTCAGGGCCGAACCACGCGGCCGTGAGTCACCCTGGGGTGGGATCGGCGGGTCCGGACAAAGGCGCTTTCACAGCAATGGCCCCCCCGACACCCCCGCAGACCCCCCCAAACCTCTGGGGCCCCTCCCGGGTGTTTGGGGGGACATCCCCCTCTCCCCGCGTGTCCCCCCTCCCTCTCCCGGCGCCAAGCCCCGACTTGTAGGGGCCGGTGAGTCACCGGGCGGGGCCGGGCCGGGGGCTGTGGCGTCGCCGGGAGCACCGGGACCACCGGGAGGAGCCGTGGGGACCCCCGGGCACAGGGACCACCGGGGACCGCTAGGACGGCGTGGCAACGAGACCACCACGGCAGCGGCGCCGGGGTGGCTCCGGGATGAAGCGCGTGTGCCGCCGTGCGGCGAGCGGCTCTGCCGGCCCAACCTCCCCACCTCGCCTCCCGTGCCTCAGTTTCCCCGCTCACATCGTGCCGGACTGTGCCGTGCCACCCAGCCCCTGCTCCCCAGCTATGTCGGGGGGCGGGTGCCGCGCTGGTTGGGGTCCGCTGGAGGGAACACGGGGGTCCCGCTCTGCAGATCCCCCTCCCGAGCCCCCGGACGGGCTCGCAGGGGTTAACGGAGGCTGCGGCCCCTTTAAGCGGCGGGGGCGGGGCCGAATGGGGCGGGGCCGTACCGAGGGATGGGCCGGCAGCCAATCAGCGCCGAGGGGGAGGCACGTGCGGGCAGTGGGCGGGGCCTCTGGGCTGCGCTGAGCCCCGCCCCCTTCAGAGCGGGTGGGACACCTGGGGACATCCCACCCACACCTGGGGACATCCCACCCACACCTGGGGACACCTGGGGACACCTGGGGACATCCAACCCACACCTGGGGACACCTGGGGACATCCCACCCACACCTGGGGACATCCCACCCACACCTGGGGACACCTGGGGACACCTGGGGACATCCCACCCACACCTGGGGACATCCCACCCACACCTGGGGACACCTGGGGACACCTGGGGACATCCCACCCACACCTGGGGACACCCCACCCACACCTGGGAACATCCCACCCACACCTGGGAACACCTGGGGACATCCCGCCCACACCTGGGGACACCTGGGGACACCTGGGGACATCCCACCCACACCTGGGGACATCCCACCCACACCTGGGGACACCTGGGGACACCTGGGGACATCCCACCCACACCTGGGGACACCTGGGGACACCCCACCCACACCTGGGGACATCTGGGGACACCTGGGGACATCCCACCCACACCTGGGGACATCCCACCCACACCTGGGGACATCTGGGGACACCTGGGGACATCCCACCCACACCTGGGGACACCTGGGGACATCCCACCCACACCTGGGGACATCTGGGGACACCTGGGAACATCCCACCCACACCTGGGGACACCTGGGGACATCCCACCCACACCTGGGGACATCTGGGGACACCTGGGGACATCCCACCCACACCTGGGGACACCTGGGGACACCCCACCCACACCTGGGGACACCTGGGGACATCTGGGGACACCCCACCCACTCCTGGGGACATCCCACCCACACCTGGGGACACCTGGGGACACCCCACCCACACCTGGGGACACCCCCTGGGAGCTGATGGGTCCCTGATCCCGCTGGGAGCTGGGGGACGCGGTGGGATCCCCACAGGAACAGATCCTGGGTCCTGCCGGAGGACGGGATGGGAGCAGATCCCAAACCCCAGGGCGGGATGGAGGAGGACACGCCGGGTCCTGCAGGCAGCGGGGGATCGGGGAATGAGGCTGGATCCCGTGTCCTGCATGGCGTGGGATCCCCTGTCCCACCAGGGCATCGATCGATCGATCCCAGACCCTCCCGGGCTGTCGGTGAGTTTGGGGCAAACCCACCAGTATTCGGTATTCATCCCGACGATCCTGGGGTGGTCCTCTCTAGGCAGAAGTTTCCCAAACCCACAGATTTCCCCCCGCAGCAGGAGCAACCAGGGATTCCCTGAAGAACCCCCAAAACCTCCTGATCTTCCCCTAAAATGCCGCTACTCCGAGATGCCTGGGATGCCCCGGGGCTGGGAGCGTCGATCACAGCGATTACCGAAGTTGCGGTGATTAACCCCAATTCCCGAGAGGCCAGGACCGCGTCGCCCCGCCCGTCTGGGCGCGCAGACACCGCCGGACCGGACGCGGCGGCACTGACCACGCCAGGCGACTAGGCCCCAAACGGGGGCACCGGGAGCCGCGGCAGCACCGGTACCGGGAGGCTGGGAGCACCGGGAGCGCCGGGAGCGAGCGCTGCGGGGTCCAGCTCCACGCCACCAGCAGTACTGGCCAGACCAGCCACACGCCACAGCAGAACCAGGACGCCAGAAGCATCTGGCGGGGAGGCACATCCAGCCACACGCCGTGCGGGGACCGCCGGTGGCACGGGAGGTGGCACGGGAGGTGGCACGGGAGGTGGCACCGGTCCCCGCGCCGCGCCAGCAGCACGGGGAGGCACGAGGAGTCCGGGGTGTCCCACCCCGCGCTGCGCTGCCACGCATGGAAGCCACGGGCCAGTTTGACATGTGGCGGGACTACCTGGGGCTGGCGGCTATGGTGGCCGTGTGCCTCCGTGACCCCGCGGGCCCTGGGGACAGCGTGGTGCCACTGGGAGCTCTGTCCTCGTGTGCTGGGCCAGCTCCAGCTGTGGGGCCAGCTCCGTGTGCTGGGCCAGCTCCAGCTGTGGGGCCAGCTCTGTGTGCTGGGCCAGCTCCAGCTGTGGGATCAGCTCCGTGTGCTGGGCCAGCTCCAGCTGTGGGATCAGCTCCGTTTGCTGGGCCAGCTCCAGCTGTGGGGCCAGCTCTGTGTGCTGAACCAGCTCCGTGTGCTGAAGTAGCTCCATGTGCTGGGCCAGCTCCACGTCTGGGGCCGGCTCCACGCACTGAACCAGCTCCACGCACCGAACCAGCTCCACGCACTGAACCAGCTCCACGCACCGAACCAGCTCCACGTCTGGGGCCGGCCCCACGCACTGAACCAGCTCCACGCACCGAACCGGCTCCACGTATGGGGCTGGCTCCACGCACCGAACCGGCTCCACGCACGGGGCCGGCTCCACCAGCCCTGTGCTCGTTCTGCCAGCACAACGGCGAGGCGCCGGGCGTGTACCAGAGCCACAGCCTGCGCGACGCCCGGGGCCGCCTGCAGTGCCCGGTGCTGCGCAGCTACGTCTGCCCCCAGTGCGGGGCCACGCAGGACCAGGCCCACACGCGCCGCTTCTGCCCGCGCACGCACCGCGGCTACACGTCCGTCTACTCCCAGCCGGTGCCCGCCCGGAGGAGGCAGAGGAACACCAGGATGTAGCCAAGGGACGGAGGATCCCGTGCCACCGTGCAGGTACCGGCGGGGATGCGGCACGTTCCTGGGCTGGGATTCCCTGAGGAATCTCGTGGTGGAGGGAAGGGGGCACGGCAGGGATGGAGGACGCCGCGTCCCCACGCAGGTTTGGGGTTTGTGGTGTCCCGGTGAGGCCGCGGTGGCTGTGCTGCATCCAAAGCTGGGCTTAGCCAGATTCCCCGTGAGGAATCCCGTCGGGGAACCAGGGCTACCAGAGAGGGGGCAGCAGGAGACAGGTGGCACTGGGAAGCAGCCAAAGGATGGAAGATTCCCTGTGCCCGTGCAGGTTCTGAGGGTGTTCAGAGCCAAGCACGGATTTAGGCTGCAATGGGATTTCCATGAGGGAAATCCAAGGAGCCAGAGCTGAAGGAAGGAGGAAGGCGCTGGGAAACAGGCGACACGAAGGAAGGAGACTTGGATTTACCCAGGGCGGGATTCCTGCAGGAATCCCATCGGGAATTTGGCACTAACCACGGGCTGCGTGTGCTGCTTCCCAGTGCTCCTGCCTCTTTCTCCCGGCTTCTCTTCCAGGGACTTCCTCAGAGGATGAGACCACGGCGTGGATCTTGACTGGGACCAGTCTCCCCGGTCTGCGCCGCCTCCCGGCACCGTGCCACCCCGAAGGGTCGCCCCGGCCAGATTTGGGTGCTGCCTGCGGGGCCAGTTCTGAGTTTTGGGTTAGGTTTGAGTTTTGAGTTCTGAGTTTTCGTTAATCCCAAAAGGAGTAAGTGCTCGAGGTGTTACCAGATGTTTTGCGTTGGATTGTTGAGTTTTGGTTAATCCCAGGTCCAGGAAGGGGCCAGAGCTCCAGGCGCTGAAGCTGTTTACAGGTGTTTTGGGTTGAATTTTTGAGTTTTGGTTAATCCCAGGCCAGGAGGGGACTGGGAAGGGGCTGGTGCTCCAAGTGTCGGAGCCTTTATCCCGCCACCACAGCCGCTCCTTAGCGTTTTGGGTGGGTTTGGTGGGATTTGGGTGGGTTTGGCAGGATTTGTTCACCCACCACAGCGGGTAGCAAATGCTGGAACCATTCTCCGGACCAAGGTTGGTTTATTCCTATCGTTTCCATCAATAAATCATTATTATTGTTCCTGATGGCCCTACCCCTCTTTCCAGCGGCTCCCACCGGGCACTGCCCTCCGGCCGCGCCGCGGCTTCGGCCTCCTCAGCAGCTCCAGCCCTCGGCGGGCTCCCATGGCCAGGCGGCTGTGGGGGGACATGGGCATCGCTCAGGGGGGGCTGGACCCCCGCCCCGGGGAAATCCGGCCGGGTTTGGGACTTACTTGAGGTCTGAGAGTTCCCGGATCAGCCCACGGATGACGTCGCTGGCGTCCACTGGCTCTGCGGCCTTGGCGCTGCCGGGGGAAGGAGAGTCGGGAGTTTTCCACTCCCCAGGCAGGGAATTTTAGTCAAAAATCAGGATTTTATTCCTGCAGGAGGGTCTGGATCCACCCACCTTTCCCACGGGCTGCTCCCTGTGGATCTGGTGTGGATCTGGCCTGTGGTGTCCCATGGCTGCAGGGAAAGAGGAGCTGGGAAGGCCAAGGGGATGGGGAGGGTCCCAGTTTGGGATGGGGAGGGGTCCCTGGGTCCCAGTTTGGATGGGGAGGGTCCCAGTTTGGGATGGGGAGGGGTCCCTGGGTCCCAGTTTGGGATGGGGAGGGGTCTCTGGGTCCCAGTTTGGGATGGGGAGAGGTCCCTGGGTCCCAGTTTGGGTGGGGAGGGGTCCCTGGGTCCCAGTTTGGGATGGGGAGAGGTCCCTGGGTCCCAGTTTGGGTGGGGAGGGTCCCAGTTTGGGATGGGGAGAGGTCCCTGGGTCCCAGTTTGGGTGGGAAGGGGTCCCTGGGTCCCAGTTTGGATGGGGAGGGTCCCAGTTTGGGATGGGGAGGGGTCTCTGGGTCCCAGTTTGGGATGGGGAGGGGTCTCTGGGTCCCAGTTTGGGATGGGGAGAGGTCCCTGGGTCCCAGTTTGGGTGGGGAGGGGTCCCTGGGTCCCAGTTTGGATGGGGAGGGTCCCAGTTTGGGATGGGGAGGGGTCTCTGGATCCCAGTTTGGGATGGGGAGAGGTCCCTGGGTCCCAGTTTGGGTGGGGAGGGGTCCCTGGGTCCCAGTTTGGGTGGGGAGGGGTCCCTCAATCCCAGTTTGGGCTCACCCCAGTTGTACCTTCTCCGCTGGGAGCTCCGGGCTGGTCCCTTCCTGCTGCTCCTGGGGCTCAGAGCTGGCTCCTGCTGGATCTGACCCTGGTGTGAACATCCCGGAATTCCCACTCCCGGAATTCCCGCTCTCTGCGTCCCCCCCTCGGCTCCGGGGACCCCTGGGACCGTCTGGGGACCCGGTGTCCATCCCCAGGGCAATCCCAGTGCCACATCCCTCCTCCAGGGCACCTTCTGGCCGCTCTCCCGCTGCATCCGTCACCGCTGAGCTTTCCTCGGGCGCCGTGTCCTGCCGTGCTCCGGAGCCCCCTCCTTCTGGTGGCTCCCGCTCGCTCTCTCCCGTCCCATCCAAGTCTCCCAGTCTGGCAATTTCCCAGTTTGGCTCTGGCTGCGCCTCTGCTGCCCCACCTGCCTCTGGAATTCCTGGTTCCACTGGCTCTGGATGCTCCTCTGCTGCCCCATCCCAAATTCTGTGTGTTGGTGACGCCAGCTGCTCCTCTGCTGCCCCATCTGCCTCTGGAATTCCTGGTTTTGGTAACTCCAGCTGCTCCTTTTCTGTTCCATTCCAAATCCCCACTTCCAGTGACTCCAGCTGCTCTTCTGCCCCATCCACCTCCAAAATTCCTGGTTTTGGTGGTTCCAGCTGCTCCTCTCCTGTTCTATCCAAAATTCCTGGTTTTGGTGGTTCCAGCTGCTCCTCTCCTGCCCCATCTGCCTTTGGAATTCCTGGTTTTGGTGATTCCAGCTGCTCCTTTCCTGTTCTGTCTAAAATTTCTGGTTTTGGTGATTCCAGCTGCTCCTCTCCTGCCCCATCTGCCTTTGGAATTCCTGGTTTTGGTGATTCCAGCTGCTCCTTTCCTGTTCTGTCTAAAATTTCTGGTTTTGGTGATTCCAGCTGCTCCTCTCTTGTTCCATCCCAAATCCCCACTTCCATTGACTCCAACTGCTCTTCTCCTGCCCCATCCACCTCCAAAATTCCTAGTTTTGGTGATTCCAGCTGCTCCTCTCCTGTTCTATCCAGAATTCCTGGTTTTGGTGACTCCAGCTGCTCCTTTCCTGTTCTATCCCAAATCCCCACTTCCATCGACTCCAGCTGCTCTTCTGCCCCATCCACCTCCAAAATTCCTGGTTTTGGTGACTCCAGCTGGTCCTTTCCTGCTCCACCCCCCTCCAAGATTCCCTGCTGAGATGATTCCAGATGGTTCTGTCCCATTCCATCCAAAATTACACATTTCACTGACTCTGGGGGTCCCTCTCCTGCCCCATCCACCTCCAAAATTGCCGGTTTTGCTGATTCTTGACAAGTCTCTCCTGACCCATCCAAAATTCCTGGTTCTGGTGACTCCAGCTGCTCCTCTCCTGCCCCATCCACCTCCAAAATTCCTGGTTCTGGTGACTCCAGCTGCTCCTCTCCTGCCCCATCTGCCTCTGGAATTCTCAGAGGTGACTCCAGCTGCTCCTCTCCTGCCCCATCTGCCTCCAAAATTCCTGGTTTTGGTGACTCCAGCTGCTCCTGCCCTGTTCCATCCAAAATCCCCACTTTCAGAGACTCCAACTGCTCCTCTCCTGCCCCATCCACCTCCAGAATTGCTGGTTTTGGCGATTCTCGATAATTCTCTCCTCCCCCATTCAAAATTCCCATTTTTGGTGACTCCAGCTGATCCTCTCCTGTATCATCCACTTCCAAAATTCCCAGCTGGGGCACTTCCAAATTATTCTCTCCCACCCCACCAGAAACGCCCCATTTTGCTGCTCTGCCACCTCCAATCTCCTCGCCTCTCCCCTCCTGAAAAACCACGTTAAAATCCCCAATCTGGGGAGTTTTTCCCTCTGCTGGGAGCTCGGGCTCCATCCCAGCGGGATCTCCTGGTGGTTCCTGAAGGATCCGCTTGGGTTTGGGAGCGTGGAATTTCCTGTTGCCTGCTGTGTGTGGGGGGAGAAAAGAGCAAATCTCAGTTTGGATGTGGGGAGATGGCAGCTGGGAGGCCCAGACTGGGATATTTGGGTGTTGTTTTCCTTCACCTGGGAGCGGGCGGCTCCTGCGCTTCCCCATCCTGGGAGGGACGAGGAGCAGCTGAGACAAAGCGAAAATTTGACAGAGTAAAAATCTATTTGGGTTTAGGCGAAATGTGCTGCTTTGAACTTGCTAAATATGCTGTTTAGTCTGGTGACTGCGGCACCAGCAAAACCACCCCAGCTAAAGAGAAACGATGCAAATTTCCACACCAAAAAGATAAGAAATAAGAAAAACTCCTCGGACCTTAAAGCAGACAGGGCAGAGTGAACCAGGAGTTCTTTCCGTACTTTCTAACAAAAATGAGTACAAGTATAACTAGCTATAACTATAACGTAAAATCAGCATAATGAATATGCATGAACCTATTGTAAAATTCTATGCAGATAGAAACGAGTCAAGGTAATAAAAAAGGATCAGTTCTCGGAGGTGTGCATGTCCATTAAACGCGATCTCGGAGGTGTGCATGTCCATTAAACGCGCCACAGCGCTGTGAATAAACATTCCGTTCCCTACAAATCTTTAGAGTTGTAGGGTTTGATTTTTCACCGGCATTTCACAGCCCTAAATCACCCCAGCTCCCCTCAGGGCCCAGCAGCGTTTCCCCCTCACACCCCTCAACCCCCGTCAGGCAAAAACACCCCCAGCTCCCCTAAAGGCTCAACCGCAACAAACAGCCCCAAACCCTCAGGGCCTGGGGTGAAAACCGCGGGAGTTTTCGCGGAATTTTGGCCGATTTTCCCCCTTTTTCCACCTCGGGGCGCCGTCCCCCTCACGGCTTTCCCGCCTTTTCGCCGCCGCCGCGGGGCACGCTGGGAGTTGTAGTTCTCCGGCGCCGCGAGGCGGCGCGGCTTTTACGACAGCGGCTTTTGCGACAGCGGCGCTGTAAAGCGCGGGGTGTTGACAGCGCCCGGCGGAGCAGGAAGTGAGTGAGGGTAAACCGGGATAAACCGGGATAAACCGGGATAACCGGGAGCGCTGGGGGCACCGCCACCGGGAGGGTGAGGGGCTGCGGGCAGCTGGGAGGGGGCAAAGGCGCCGTGGGGCCGTGAGGGGAGCGGGGGACGCGGAGAGCTCGGGGGGCTCTGAGGGGGATTGGGGCGCTGAGGCGGCTCTGAGGCGGCTCTGAGGGGGATTGGGGCTCTGAGGGGGATTGGGGCTCTGAGGCGGCTCTGAGGGATTTGGGGCTCTGAGGGATTTGGGGCGCTGAGGGGGATTGGGGCGCTGAGGCAGCTCTGAGGGATTTGGGGCTCTGAGGGATTTGGGGCTCTGAGGGATTTGGGGCTCTGAGGGGGATTGGGGCGCTGAGGGATTTGGGGCTCTGAGGGGGATTGGGGCACTGAGGCGGCTCTGAGGGATTTGGGGCTCTGAGGGGGATTGGGGCTCTGAGGGGGATTGGGGCTCTGAGGGGGATTTGGGGCTGGCTCTGAGGGGGATTGGGGCTGGCTCTGAGGGGGATTGGGGCTCTGAGGGGGATTGGGGCGCTGAGGCGGCTCTGAGGGATTTGGGGCTCTGAGGGGGATTTGGGGCTCTGAGGGGGATTGTGGCGCTGAGGGATTTGGGGCTCTGAGGGGGATTTGGGGCTCTGAGGGGGATTTGGGGGATTTGGGGCGCTGAGGGGGATTGGGGCTCTGAGGGGGATTTGGGGCTCTGAGGGGGATTTGGGGCTCTGAGGGGGATTTGGGGTGCTGAGGGATTTGGGGCTCTGAGGGGGATTTGGGGCACTGGGGAGGATTTGGGGCACTGAGGGGGATTTGGGGCACTGGGGGGGATTTGGGGCTCTGAGGGATTTGGGGCTCTGAGGGGAATTTGGGGCTCTGAGGGGGATTGGGGCTCTGAGGGGGATTTGGGGCTCTGAGGGATTTGGGGCTCTGAGGGGGATTTGGGGCACTGGGGAGGATTTGGGGCTCTGAGGCGGCTCTGAGGGATTTGGGGCTCTGAGGGGGATTTGGGGCTCTGAGGGGGATTGGGGCTCTGAGGGGGATTGTGGCGCTGAGGGATTTGGGGCTCTGAGGGGGATTTGGGGCTCTGAGGGATTTGGGGCGCTGAGGGGGATTTGGGGCTCTGAGGGGGATTTGGGGCTCTGAGGGGGATTTGGGGCTCTGAGGGGGATTTGGGGCACTGGGGAGGATTTGGGGCTCTGAGGCGGCTCTGAGGGATTTGGGGCTCTGAGGGGGATTTGGGGCTCTGAGGGATTTGGGGCTCTGAGGGGGATTGGGGCGCTGAGTCGGCTCTGAGGGGGATTTGGGGCTCTGAGGGGGATTTGGGGCTCTGAGGGATTTGGGGCTCTGAGGGGGATTTGGGGCTCTGAGGGGGATTGGGGCTCTGAGGGGGATTTGGGGCTCTGAGGGGGATTTGGGGCTCTGAGGGGGATTGGGGCTCTGAGGGGGCTCTGAGGGGGATTGGGGCTCTGAGGGGGATTGGGGCTCTGAGGGGGATTTGGGGCTCTGAGGGATTTGGGGCTCTGAGGGAGATTTGGGGCTCTGAGGGGGATTGGGGCGCTGAGTCGGCTCTGAGGGGGATTGGGGCTCTGAGGGGAATTTGGGGCTCTGAGGGATTTGGGGCTCTGAGGGGGATTGGGGCTCTGAGGGGGATTAGGGCTCTGAGGGATTTGGGGCTCTGAGGGGGATTGGGGCGCTGAGGGATTTGGGGCTCTGAGGCGGCTCTGAGGGATTTGGGGCACTGGGGAGGATTTGGGGCGCTGAGGCGGCTCTGAGGGGTTTGGGCACTGAGGGGGATTTGGGGCGCTGAGGGATTTGGGGCTCTGAGGGGGATTGGGGCTCTGAGGGGGATTTGGGGCTCTGAGGGGGATTTGGGGCGCTGAGGGGGATTGTGGCGCTGAGGGATTTGGGGCTCTGAGGGGGATTTGGGGCTCTGAGGGGGATTTGGGGCACTGGGGAGGATTTGGGGCGCTGAGGCGGCTCGCAGCACACCGGAGGGGCTCGCCGGGGGCGCGGTGGGCTCAGGCGGGGGTCTCGCCGCGCTCCCCCTCCCCAGCGCGGCCCGGCGGACGCGGAGCCATGAGCCGAGCCGGGAGGGTCCCGGGCCGGGGCGCCGCCGTGGCCAGGCAGGTGCGTGTGACCCCCGGGACCCCCTGCTCCCCTCGAACCCTCTGGGGGATCCCTGGGGCTGGGGGCGACCCCTCCCTGCAGGACCCCTCAGCGTGCCCCCCGCCCCAGATGGGGCTGCTGCCGGGTCCCGGTGCCGGGGGGAGCCTGGGGGACGCGGACGGGGACGGGGACGCGGCGCTGGAAGCGGAGCTGCTGCTGCTGCTGGGGGGCCGGGAGGCGCCGGAGCGGGGGGCAGTGCCCCAGCCCGCCCCGCGAGGTGAACCCCCCTCCTCCTCCAGCGGGGACCCGCTCCCCCCCACAATGGGGGTGGGATGGGCACTGGGACCCCCCAAAATGGGTTTGTGACCCCCCCCGTGCCCCCCCAGATCTGGCAGCAGTGGAGGCCCTGGCCCAGCTCTGCCTGCGGGACCCCCCGGAGGAGGAGGAGGAGGAAGGGGAGGAAGATCTGGATAACGAGGAGGAGCTGCTGGTGAGAGGGGAAGTGCTGAGCTTGGAAAAGGGGATCCCTGAGTCTGGAAAAGGGGATCCCTGAGTCTGGAAAAGGGGATCCCTGAGTCTGGAAAAGGGGATCCCTGAGGCTGGAAAAAGGGATCCCTGAGGCTGGGGAAGGGATCCTGCCCAGGCTGGAAAAGGGGATCCTGCCCAGGCTGGAAAAGGGGATCCTGCCCAGGCTGGAAAAGGGGATCCCTGAGGCTGGGGAAGGGATCCTGCCCAGGCTGGGGAAGGGATCCTGCCCAGGCTGGAAAAGGGGATCCTGCCCAGGCTGGAAAAGGGGATCCCTGAGGCTGGGGAAGGGATCCTGCCCAGGCTGGGGAAGGGATCCTGCCCAGGCTGGAAAAGGGGATCCTGCCCAGGCTGGAAAAGGGGATCCCTGAGGCTGGGGAAGGGATCCTGCCCAGGCTGGGGAAGGGATCCTGCCCAGGCTGGAAAAGGGATCCTGCCCAGGCTGATTCCCAGGATCTCTGGGCAGGCAGAGCTGCAGGAGGTGCTGGAGGAGGGGTCCGGGAGTCCAGCGGATGCAGAGACCCCGCAGGTACGGCTGGGGTGATCCCAGTGCCCACCCCAGTCCTGATCCCAGTGCTCCCGTGCCTGTCCCAGTGCCCATCCCAGTGCCCATCCCAGTGCTCCCGTGCCCGTCCCAGTGCCCATCCCAGTCCTGATCCCAGTGCTCCCAGTCCTGATCCCAGTGCTCCCGTGCCCGTCCCAGTGCCCGTCCCAGTGCCCATCCCAGTGCTCCCAGTCCTGATCCCAGTGCCCATCCCAGTGCTCCCAGTCCTGATCCCAGTGCCCCTCCCAGTGCCCATCCCAGTGCCCATCCCAAATTTCATCCCAGGGTGGATCCCAGGGTGGATCCCGGAGGTGTTCCTGGTGCTCCTGGTGACCCAATGTTCCCTGTACTCCTGGTGCTCCCAATGTTCCCTGTACTCCCTGTACTCCCTGTGCTCCCAAAGTTCCCGGTGTTCCCAAAGTTCCCGGTGTTCCCGCAGGATCCCGCGCCCGCCGGGGCGCTGCTGGCCGAGCTGGAGGAGCGGGCGCAGCTCTACCGGGCTGCCCTGGGGAACAACGGGAGCAGCAGCGGGAGCAGCGGGGCCCGGCTCCGGCGCCTCCAGCGCGGCCTCAAGGTGAGCCCAGCCCGTCAAACCCTTGGGCCGACCCTGGCTCCGCGCTGCTCTTCCCAAATACCGAGCAGCTGGTCGCAGTTCTGAACCAGTCCAGCCTGAATCTGAGCGGTTTTGTGCTGGTTTCCCCAGTGCTGAGCCCACTTTTGTCTGATTTTCCCAGTTCTCAGCCCACCTTTGTCTCACTTTTCTTAGTTCTGAGCCCACTTTTATCTGACTTTTTCCAGTTCTGAGCTCACTTCTATCTCGCTTTTCCCAGTTCTGACCAGTTTCATGACAATGAAATCCCATTTAATTCCCCTTATTCCATTATTATTACGCCATATTATTATTATTATTACTATTATTATTCTATGTCACTCCCTTGTTTTCTACCCCACCCGTTTCCTTTCCTTCAGCCCTGACTCTTACCCCATTTTCCGGCTGCAGATCCCATTTTCACCCCGTTTTTCCATGCTCTGCCCCCATTTCACCCCTTTCCCCCGGATTTTCACCCCTTTCCCTGTCCCCCTTTGCCCCCAGACCCTGGAGCAGATGCTGGAGTCGGTGCGGAGCGGGAAGCCGATCGACCGGGCCGAGATTCCCCCTCCTGTGGCTCTGGGGAAGGCAGCTGGGACCCCTGGGCTGCCTCCCCCCGTGAGCCCCGAGCCCCCAGCGCAGCCCCCAGCCCCTGCCCAGCCTCCCCCAGCCCCGGATCCCTGCCCGGATCCCTGCCCGGATCCCGGCTCGGTGCCGGCGCTCCGGCTGCGCCTCCAGGAGCTGCAGAAGGAAGCCCTGGTGGCCAAACGCCGTGGGGACAATGCCACGGCCCTGGAGCACTTCAGGGCGGCCAAGGTACGCCCAGGATTCCTGGAATCCCCCCCAGATCCCTTCTCTTTCCCCAGAATTCCCATTTTCCTGTGGTTTTCCAGAGGCTGGAGGCGCAGCTGGAGGCGCTGGGGCAAGGCCGGGCTCCGCCAGCCCCGGGTGAGACCCCGACTCCGATAGAAGGGGTGGAACCCCCGGTTCAAACCCCCCCGTTTTGGGGGTCCTGGTGGGATCTGGCTGCTCCTTTCCTGCAGATCCACAGCCAGAGGAGCCAAGGGATCCGCCGGCGAGGGATACACCAGCAAGAGACCCACCAGCGAGGGGTCCGCCGGCCACCAGCCCAGGTCAGCTCCCTCCTGGGAGGGGGAACGGGGAGGAAAAGGGGGATTTGTTGGGATTTCCCCGTTTGTGCCCACCCCAGAGCCCCCCCGGGCGCCGCGGGACGTGCGGGAGGCGCTGGAGCAGCGCATGGAGCGGTACCGGGTGGCTGCGGGCCAGGCCAAGGACAGCGGGGACGCCAGGAAGGCTCGGATGCACGAGAGGATCGTCAAGGTGGGAGGGCTGCAGCCCTGAGGGGATCCCAGCCCTGAGGGGGATCCCAGTTCCAGAATGGGGATCCCAGCCCTGAGGGGATCCCAGCCCTGAGGGGGATCCCAGTTCCAGAATGGGGATCCCAGCCCTGAGGGGGATCCCAGTTCCAGAATGGGGATCCCAGCCCTGAGGGGATCCCAGCCCTGAGGGGAATCCCAGCCCTGAGGGGGATCCCAGTTCCAGAATGGGAATCCCAGCCCTGAGGGGGATCCCAGTTCCAGAATGAGGATCCCAGCCCTGAGGGGATCCCAGCCCTGAGGGGGATCCCAGTTCCAGAATGGGGATCCCAGCCCTGAGGGGGATCCCAGTTCCAGAATGGGGATCCCAGTTCCAGAATGGGGATCCCAGCCCTGAGGGGATCCCAGCCCTGAGGGGATCCCAGCCCTGAGGGGGATCCCAGTTCCAGAATGAGGATCCCAGCCCTGAGGGGATCCCAGTTCCAGAATGGGGATCCCAGCCCTGAGGGGGATCCCAGTTCCAGAATGGGGATCCCAGTTCCAGAATGGGGATCCCAGCCCTGAGGGGATCCCAGCCCTGAGGGGAATCCCAGCCCTGAGGGGGATCCCAGTTCCAGAATGGGAATCCCAGCCCTGAGGGGGATCCCAGTTCCAGAATGAGGATCCCAGCCCTGAGGGGATCCCAGCCCTGAGGGGGATCCGAGTCCAGAACGGGGATCCCAGCCCTGAGGGGGATCCCAGCCCTGAGGGGGATCCCAGTCCCAGAAGAGCATCTGGTCCCAGTCTCCCCACAATGACACCAGTGCCCCTCTGTGGGTGGTCCCAGTCTGTCCCAGTGCTCCCAGTGCCCCTCTGTGGGTGGTCCCAGTCTGTCCCAGTGCTCCCAGTGCCCCTCTGTGGGTGGTCCCAGTCTGTCCCAGTGCTCCCAGTGCACTCGGGGTGCCCCTGACCCCCTGTACCCCTCCCCAGCAATACCAGGCCGCGCTCCGTGCCCACAGTGCTGGCAAGGCCGTGGATCTCTCGGAGCTGCCGGTGCCCCCGGGTACGTTCCCGGTCCCTGTCCCTGACCCCGGGGGGCTCGGGGGCGTCGGGAAGGTCCCGTTCCCACCGGGGCCCCCCCCTTTTCCAGGCTTCCCCCCCATCCAGGGCACGGAGACCCCAGCCGAGCCCAGCATCTCCGGGATGCTGGAGGCGGCCTCGAGGCTGGCGGCGCCGGAGCAGGAGGAAGAGGAGGAGGAAGAGGAGGAAAAGGAGGACACCAAGGCAGGATCTTGGTTGGGAGTTGGGAATCCAGGGGATTTTCAGGGGGGGACGTTCCCAGTGATTCTCATCCCCCTCCTCCAGGTGCAGCCCAGCGCTCCCCCTGTGCCCCCTCCCAAACAACCAGCACGGAATTCCCAAGCGGCTCCCAAACCTGCTGGGAAAGGTAACGGGAAGGGCTGGGGGCAGGGATGGGGGGTCAGGGCACCTCCTGACCCCTTCCCAGGGAGGTGAGGGCACCCCTGGACCCCAGAATCCTCATCCCAGGGTGGTGAGGGTCCCCCCTGATGCCCTCCCAGGGGGATGAGGGTCCCCATGCCCCCCTCCCAGGGTGGTGAGGGTCCCCATGCCCCCCTCCCAGGGGGGTGAGGGTCTCCCTGACGCCTTCCCAGGGTGGTGAGGGTCCCCATGCCCCCCTCCCAGGGTGGTGAGGGTCCCCCTGACCCCCTCCCAGAGGGTTAAGGGTCCCCATGCCCCCCTCCCAGGGTGGTGAGGGTCCCCCTGACGCCGTGCCCCCTCCAGCCCAGCAGCAGCTGGAGTTCCTGGAGCTGCGGCGCCGGCAGCTGGCGCAGGCCGCGCTGCGCGCCAAGCGCCGCAACGACCTGGAGGGAGCCAAGCTGCTGCTGCGCCGCGCCAAGGGCGTCGAGGGGCTCCTGGGGGCCGCCCGCGGGGGGCTGCCCGTGGACATCGCCCAGGTCAGGCCTCGTCTGCCCCTCCGTCCGCCCCTCGGGTGGATCCCGCAGGATCCCCGATCCCCGATCCCCGCGCAGGTGCCGGAGGTGCCCCTGGACGGCGCCGAGTTCGAGCTGGGCCCGGCCCGCGGGGTCCCGATGGCCCCCGAGGTTGCCAAGACCTTCCTGCAGCTGGCGGGGGCTCTGAGGAGGCAGCACCAGGTGGGGCTGACGGCCCAGAAAATGGGGGGGACGTAAAAAACGGGGTGGTGTCCCAAAAATGGGAGCGTCCCCGAGAACCGAGGGGAGTGGGGAGCGCCCCAGAGAGGGGTGCTCCAGGGTAATGGATGGCATGGAAAACTCCCTTCTCTTCCTCCTTTTCCCTCCTTGGCCCTCTTCCTTGTCTCCTTTTTCCTCTTTTTCTTCCTTTTTCCTTTTCCTTTTGTCCTTTTCCTTTCCTCCTTTCTCCTTTTCTGCCTTTCCCTCCTCCTCGTCCTCCCCTCCCGTTGCTCCCCCAGATGTGCCTCACCTATTCCCGGCAGTTCGCTCACCTGGGGAACATCTCGGAGACCACCAGGTGAGGTTTGGGCTGGGGAGGGGGGGCCGGCAGGCTCCTCCTCCTCCTCCTCCTCCTCCTCCTCCTCCTCCTCCCGCGGGGGGTGGGCTCACCTGTCCAGGTGTGTCCCCCCAGGTGCGAGGCACTGGCCGAGGAGTGCCGGCGGCACATGGAGACCCTGAGGAGGGAGCACGGCCGGGGGGGGCCCCCCCCGAGACCCCGCTACGAGCAGAGAACCTTCAGCATCGTCAAGTGAGGGGGGGAACACCTGGGGGGCACATCTGGGGTGCGGGGAACACCTGGGGGGCACATCTGGGGTGGGAGGCACACCTGGGGGGCACATCTGGGGGTGGGGAACACCTAGGGAGGCATGTCTGGAGGGTGGGGAACAGCTGAGGGGGCACATCTGGGGTAGGGTGCAGACCTGGGTGGGGCCGTGGCACACCCGAGTGCAGGTGGCACCCCTGGGTGGGGAGGCCTGACAGGTCCTGCCCCACCTTCGCCTGCAGGATGTTCCCGGAGCTGAGCAGCAGCGACCTGGAGCTGGGGATCGAGAGAGGGATCGGCCTCCCAGTGCCGCCAGGTGAGGGACTGGGAGAACTGGGAGTGCCCAGGGGCCGGGGCAGGTGAGGCTCCTGCGCACCTGGAGCCACCTGCGTGTCCCCCCCACCCACCAGGTGTGGCCCCAGGTGACCTGGACACCTTCGTGCGCTTCGAGTTCCCCCACCCCAGCGTGGTGAGTGACCCCCAGGATGTCCCCAACGCTCGGGGTCACCTGGGACCCCCCCCAAATTCTCCTGGTGACCCCTCCAAATTGTCCTGGTGACCCCAAAATGCCCCCAGTGCTCGGGGACCCCTCCCCAAATTATCCCTGACCCCAAAACCTCCCCACAGGAGGAGGCCCAGCGGGACAAGACCAACGTGGTGAAGGGCACGGATTGTCCCGGTAAATCCCGGGATTTTGTGGGGATGGGGGGCCGGGGATGTCCCCAGGGGTCGCCCCTGATTCTGCGCCCCCTCCCCAGAATTCCGGGCGCGGTTCCGGCTGCGGCTGCTCCGGGGCCACCGGGGGCTGCGGAGGCTCCTGAGCTCCCGTGGGATCCGGCTGGAGGTGACCCACAAAGGGTACGGGGGATTTTGGGGAGGGGTAACGGGGGGGAAACGTGGGAAATGCAGGGAGTGACGGGGTGGGGTGTGGGGAATGGGAAAAGTGGGGAAAACGACGCGGGAGTTGTGAGATGGAGGCGGAAATGCGGGAAATGACACAGGAAATGCAATGGGAAATAGAGAACGCAGGAAATAAGAGTGGGAAATGCAGGAAAGAACATAGGAAATGCAATGGGAAATAGAGAAAATAGCGCAGGAAATACAGTGGGAAATGCAGGGAATAACATAGGAAATGCAATGGGAAATGCAGGAAATTACACAGGAAATGCAATGGGAAATAGAGAACACAGGAAATGCAATGGGAAATAGAGAAAAGAACACAGGAAATGCAATGGGGAAATAGAGAAAATAACACAGAAAATAAAGTGGGAATACAGAAAATACCACAGAAAACACATAGAGCAGCAGAGGAAATAGGAAATACAGAGAAGGGCACAAAAACCCCGGATCACGAGCTGGAAAATCCACGAGTGTCGGGGTGAGAGGCGCCTCTGGAGTGCAGCAGTTGGGATTTCTTCGGGGCCTTCGTGGGGCGGGGATTCCTCGCCACCCGGGGATGGCGGGGTTGGTTCCTGTCACGGTGAGCCGGCTCCTGTCACGGTGAGCCGGCTCCTGTCGGGATGAACCGGCTCCTGTCACGGTGAGCCGGGTCCTGTCATGGTGAGCCGGCTCCTGTCGGGATGAGCCGGTTCCTGTCACGATGAGCCGGTTCCTGTCACGGTGGGCCGGTTCCTGTCACGGTGAGCCGGGTCCTGTCACGGTGAGCCGGCTCCTGTCGGGATGAGCCGGCTCCTGTCGGGATGAGCCGGTTCCTGTTGGGATGGGCCGGCTCCTGTCACGGTGAGCCGGTTCCTGTCACGGTGAGCCGGGTCCTGTCACGGTGAGCCGGGTCCTGTCACGGTGAGCCGGTTCCTGTCACGGTGAGCCGGCTCCTGTCACGGTGAGCTGGATTCTGTCACGATGAGCCGGCTCCTGTCACGGTGAGCCGGCTCCTGTCACGGTGAGCCGGCTCCTGTCACGATGAACCGGTTCCTGTCGGGATGAGCCGGCTCCTGTCACGGTGAGCCGGGTCCTGTCGGGATGAGCCGGTTCCTGTCACGGTGAGCCGGCTCCTGTCACGATGAACCGGGTCCTGTCACGGTGAGCCGGCTCCTGTCACGGTGAGCCGGCTCCTGTCGGGATGGGCCGGCTCTTGTCACGGTGAGCCGGCTCCTGTCACGGTGAGCCGGTTCCTGTCACGGTGAGCCGGTTCCTGTCACGGTGAGCCGGGTCCTGTCACGGTGAGCCGGGTCCTGTCACGGTGAGCCGGTTCCTGTCACGGTGAGCCGGCTCCTGTCACGGTGAGCCGGCTCCTGTCACGGTGAGCCGGTTCCTGTCACGGTGAGCCGGCTCCTGTCACGGTGAGCCGGTTCCTGTCACGGTGAGCCGGGTCCTGTCACGGTGAGCCGGGTCCTGTCACGGTGAGCCGGCTCCTGTCGGGATGGGCCGGCTCTTGTCACGGTGAGCCGGGTCCTGTCACGGTGAGCCGGTTCCTGTCACGGTGAGCCGGGTCCTGTCGGGATGAGCCGGCTCCTGTCGGGATGAGCCGGGTCCTGTCACGGTGAGCCGGGTCCTGTCGGGATGGGCCGGCTCCTGTCACGGTGAGCCGGCTCCTGTCACGGTGAGCCGGTTCCTGTCACGGTGAGCCGGGTCCTGTCGGGATGAGCCGGCTCCTGTCGGGATGAGCCGGCTCCTGTCACGGTGAGCCGGCTCCTGTCGGGATGAGCCGGCTCCTGTCACGGTGAGCCGGTTCCTGTCGGGATGGGCCGGCTCCTGTCACGGTGAGCCGGTTCCTGTCACGGTGAGCCGGGTCCTGTCACGATGAGCCGGCTCCTGTCACGATGAACCGGGTCCTGTCACGGTGAACCGGCTCCTGTCACGGTGAGCCGGTTCCTGTCACGGTGAGCCGGATTCTGTCGGGATGAACCGGCTCCTGTCACGGTGAGCCGGCTCCTGTCACGGTGAGCGGGTTCCTGTCGGGATGAGCCGGCTCCTGTCGGGATGAGCCGGTTCCTGTCGGGATGAGCCGGCTCCTGTCACGGTGAGCCGGCTCCTGTCACGGTGAGCCGGCTCCTGTCGCGATCCGAGCGCTCGTCCTGACCCGCAGGGGACTGTTCCGGCCGGAGCGGGCTCTGGGCTCGGCGCAGCTGCGCCTGGAGGGGCTGGAGGGGAGCTGCGAGCTCCGGGAGCAGCTGGAGGTGAGGAGGAGATTCCTCCTTCCTTGGAGGAGATTCCCGATCCCCGAAATTCCCCGGGTCCCAGAGGTGCCCCTTCTTCCATCCCAGTGGTTCCAGATGTGCCCCTTCCCCTTCCGAGTGTTCCCCTGGCTTTCATTCCTGCTCCCAGCGCTTCCCAGCCCCACCATTCCCTCCATTCCCCGCCATCCCCGCCGTTCACCGTCGCCGCCGTCCCGGTGTCCGCAGCTGCTGGACGGGCGGCGCCGCACGGGCGGCCGGCTCGAGGTCTGGGTGCGGATCCGGGAGCCCCTGGGGGCGCAGCGGCAGCTGGAGCCGCGCTCCGAGCGCTGGCTGGTGCTGGAACCGGCGCCGGAGCCCACGGTGAGTGCCGGGAGCCCACCGGGAGCCCACCGGGTCCCGGCAGGGTCCGTGGGGAACCGGCGGGATCAACCGGGAAACCACTGGGACCCCGCAGGGTCGGTGGGGATTTAGCCGGGAACTTCCCTGGGATCGGCCGGGAACCGTCGGGATCGGCCGGGAACCGCCGGGATCGGCCGGGAGCCCACCGGGATCAGTGGGGAACCACCGGGATTAGCCGGGAACTCCCCCGGGATCGGCCGGGAGCCCACCGGGATCGGCTGGGAGCCCCCCGGGATCGGTGGGGAACCACCGGGATTAGCCGGGAACTCCCCCGGGATCGGTCGGGAACTGCTGGAATTGGCCGGGAATCCCCCGGGATCGGTCGGGAACTGCTGGAATTGGCCGGGAAGCCCCCGGGATCGGTCGGGAACTGCTGGAATTGGCCGGGAAGCCCCCGGGATCGGTCGGGAACTGCTGGAATTGGCCGGGAATCCCCCGGGATCGGTCGGGAACTGCTGGAATTGGCCGGGAATCCCCCGGGATCGGTCGGGAACTGCTGGAATTGGCCGGGAAGCCCCCGGGATCGGTCGGGAACTGCTGGAATTGGCCGGGAATCCCCCGGGATCGGTCGGGAACTGCTGGAATTGGCCGGGAAGCCCCCGGGATCGGTCGGGAACTGCTGGAATTGGCCGGGAATCCCCCGGGATCGGTCGGGAACTGCTGGAATTGGCCGGGAAGCCCCCGGGATCGGCCGGGAGCCGTCGGGACCCCGCGGGATCACCCCGGGCCGATCAGCCTGCGGTGACCCCGAGCTCCTCCCGCTCAGCTCGCCGTTCCCAAACCGAGCGCGGCGGCCCCGAAGGACGGGAACAACAGGTGAGTCCCGGGAATGGCAACACCGGCACTTCCCGGCGGAGACCACCTACCGGGCGGCAACCGGGGTGGGATGGGGCTGGGAACTGGGGGTGGGAAGCTCTGGGACCCCCCCGGGGACCCCCGTTCCCCCTCTCCGGTATCCCGGAGCCGCGCTGGCTTTTCCGGGCGCCCCCATCCCCACCCCGAGCCCTTTTCCCAGAGCCCTCCCGACGCTGCCGAGCCTCAACCTGCTGCTCTTCGACCGGGAGCGCCTGGAGCGGAAGGTGAGCGGCGCCGGCGGCGCTCTGGGGCAGCGGGGGAGCCCCCGGGACCGCCGCTGACCCCCGGCTCGTCGCCCCCTCCCCAGATGGTGCCGCTCGGCCGCGCCGGGCGCCCGGTGCCCCCCGAGCTGCGGCAGCAGCACCAGGACCTGCAGCGGCGCATCCAGGGGCTGCGGGCGCGGCTGCAGGGCGGGGACCCCCGCTTCCGCACGGGTGAGAGTCGGGGGGCAGCGCTGAGCCCCCCAAACCCTCCCTTAGCCCGGTGTTTTCCCCGCCGCGTTATCCCGGTGTTGCCCGCAGAGTACGCGGAGCACCTGGAGCGGCACCTGCGGCTCTACACGGAAGCGGCGCGGCGCCTCGGGACCCAGGGGGAGCGGGTGAGACCCGCGGCGGCCCCGGGGATCGCCCCCAGACCCTCCGGGGCGGCCCCAGGTTCTGCTGGTCCCGCCCCAAAAATCCTGCACCACCCCCAGATTCTGCTGGTGCTGCCCCAAAAATCCTGCACCACCCCCAGATTCTGCTGGTGCCGCCCCAAAAATCCTGCACCACCCCCAGATTCTGCTGGTGCCGCCCCAAAAATCCTGCACCACCCCCAGATTCTGCTGGTCTCGCCCCAAAAATCCTGCACCACCTCCAGCCCCTCCTGGACATCCCGAAATTCTGGTGGTCCCACCCCAAAAATCCCTAACCCCCACCCCCAAACCTTCCTGGACACCCTCAGATTCAGTGGTCCCACCCCAAAAATCCAGTCCCAAATTCTGGTGATGCCTCCCCATTCCAAAAATCCTGGACCCCCTGAGATCCTTGCAATTCCTGTGACCCCCGAATTACTGATGTGACCCCCAACTCCCGGTGCCCCCCCCACCCCAGTGACCCCCGAATTGCTGACGTGACCCCCCAAACCCCCCCACAGGAGGCAGCCAAGGAGGCTCTGTACAAACGGAACCTGGTGGAGAGCGAGGTGAGGACCCGGGGGGGGTGGTGGGGTGAAATTTGGGGGTCCCCCACCCCTCCAAACCCCCCCAAACCCCTCCCTCACTGCCCTCTTCTCTTCCAGCTCCGAAAGCTCCGTGGATGAGCCCCCCTCCCCGCTCCAGGTGGGGTTTTGGGGAGGCTCAGAGACCCTCCCCATTTTGGGGGGGCTCTGGGGGCATCCTCCCCCCACCCCCCCATGCCCACTGTGACAATCACAGGGATCAGAGCTGCTACACCCCCCCCCGCGGGGTGACGACGACCCCCCCTCAGTGACAGGGTGACAATGACCCCCTCCCCAATTTCAGGGTGATAATGACCCCCTCCCCGGTTTCAGGGTGATAATAACTCCCCCCCAATTTTAGGGTGACACCGACCCCCCCCATTTTAGGCTGATAATGACTCCCCCGAATTTTAGGGTGACACCGACCCCTCCCCACCCGGGTCCGCGTGTCCCCCCCCACCCAAAGCACTTTTTCCCCCCCACTCCGTGTCCCCCTCCCCACCAAAGCGGATCCCCCCCAAGTGCCTGTAGGGGAGGGGCTGTTCCGGGCGCTCTCAAAGATTATTATCATTAATTATAATTACGATAAAGCTTTTAAGCGGAAAAACGTGGATTTTGGTTACTCCCCATGCGCCCCCAGCTGTCAATCACGGCAGGGGACCCGCCCACCGCTCGGCCCCGCCCTCGCGCTGTCCCGTCTCCATGACAACCCCGCCAGAACAGACGGGCACGGAGAGCAGCCAATCGCATTGTGGCTGCCGGATTCCCATTGGTTGCATCGCCGCGTGGGGGCGGGGCGCGCCGGCGATTGACGTACGCCCCAACCAATGAGCTTCGCGGGCGGTGCATCGGCGACCAGTCGTGGCGCGGCGCGGGCGGGGCGGGCGCGGCGCGCGGCGCGCCGGAAGCGGCCGGGCCGGGAAAATGGCGCCGAGCTCGAAAGCGGAGCGGGGCGGCCCCGGAGGGAAACGCGGGACGGCGGGGCCGGCCGCGCCCGGCACCGCGCCCCGGGGCCGCCGCGAGCACCTCGTCCGGCAGCTCGACCGCGTCCGGGTGCGCGCGGCGGGCTGGGGGGTGCGGGGATGGGGGGGGGCGCTGAGGGAGGGATGGGGGCGGCTGAGGGGAAACGGGGCCGGGCTGAGGCGGGGGCTGTGAGGGGTTCTGAGGGGGCTGTGAGGGGGATGTGAGGGGCTGTGAGGGGCTCTGAGGGGGCTGTGAGGGGGATGTGAGGGGATGTGAGGGGTTCTGAGGGGGATGTGAGGGGGATGTGAGGGGCTGTGAGGGGGATGTGAGGGGTTCTGAGGGGGATGTGAGGGGGATGTGAGGGGCTGTGAGGGGCTCTGAGGGGTTCTGAGGGGGCTGTGAGGGGCTCTGAGGGGGCTGTGAGGGGCTCTGAGGGGGATGTGAGG
Source organism: Lonchura striata (assembly GCF_046129695.1). Lineage (NCBI taxonomy): Eukaryota > Metazoa > Chordata > Aves > Passeriformes > Estrildidae > Lonchura > Lonchura striata. The sequence continues at coordinate 903,252 of NC_134623.1, forward strand.
GGGATGTGAGGGGCTCTGAGGGGTTCTGAGGGGGCTGTGAGGGGGATGTGAGGGGCTCTGAGGGGGCTGTGAGGGGGCTGTGAGGGGGATGTGAGGGGCTGTGAGGGGGATGTGAGGGGTTCTGAGGGGGATGTGAGGGGGATGTGAGGGGCTCTGAGGGGTTCTGAGGGGGCTCTGAGGGGTTCTGAGGGGGCTGTGAGGGGGATGTGAGGGGTTCTGAGGGGGCTGTGAGGGGGATGTGAGGGGTTCTGAGGGGGCTGTGAGGGGGATGTGAGGGGTTCTGAGGGGGCTGTGAGGGGCTCTGAGGGGGCTGTGAGGGGGATGTGAGGGGTTCTGAGGGGGCTGTGAGGGGGCTGTGAGGGGGATGTGAGGGGCTCTGAGGGGGATGTGAGGGGGATGTGAGGGGTTCTGAGGGGCTCTGAGGGGGCTGTGAGGGGCTCTGAGTGGTTCTGAGGGGGCTGTGAGGGGTTCTGAGGGGGCTGTGAGGGGTTCTGAGGGGGTGCAGACACGGTGGAGGGTCTCCAAGATGGGGTGGGGGAGCTGAGGGGGGAACTCCGGTCTGGGGGTGTCTGAGGGGTTTGGGGGGTTTCTGAGGGGTCTGGGGGGCCCTGAGGGTTTTGGGGGGTCCTGAGGGGTTTGGGGTGTCTGAGGGGTTTGGCGGTGTCTGAGGGGTCTGGGGGTGTCAGGGGGACGTTTTGGGGGTCCCTGACCCCCCGTGCCCCCCAGCTCAGCGGGCAGCTCTCGCCCCGGCTGTTCCGGAAGCTTCCGCCGCGCGTCTGCGTCGCCCTCAAGAGCATCGTGGACGTGGAGTTCCTGTGGGCAGGGTGAGGGGGGACCCCAAACCTGCGAGAGGGACCCCAAATCTGCAGGGGGGGACCCCAAATCTGCAAGAGAGACCCCAAATCTGCAGGGGGGGACCCCAAACCTGCGAGAGGGACCCCAAATCTGCAGGGGGGGAACCCAAATCTGCAAGAGAGACCCCAAATCTGCGAGAGAGACCCCAAATCTGCAGGGGGGGGCCCCAAATCCTCTGGGGTCCCCATGTCCCTGGGGGCTCTGGGGTGACTCTTCCTCTGTGTGTCACCCCTGTTCTGTGTGTCCCTTTGTCACCTCTCTGTGCCCATTTTGGGGTCCCTGTGTGCCCTCCCTGCCTCATCTTGGGGTTCCTTTTTCACCTCCCTGCCCCGTTTTGGTGTCTCCCCGATTCTGTGTGTCCCTTTTTCACCTGCCTGGCCCCTTTTTGGAGTCCCTTTTTCACCTCCCTGCCCCGTTTTGGGGTCCCCAGGCACATCTTCCTGGGCTTCTCCAAGTGCGGCCGCTACGTCCTGTCCTACACCAGCAGCTCCGGGGACGACTTCTCCTTCTACCTGTACCACCTGTACTGGTGGGAGTTCAACGTGCACAGCAAGCTGCGCCTGGTGCGGGCTCCCGGGGCACCTGGGGACACTGGGGGACACTGGGGGACACCTGGGGACATCCTGGGGGCACCTGGGGACATCCCAGGGACAGCTGGGGACAGCCAGGGCACACCTGGGGACAGCCTGGGGGCACCTGGGGGCTCCTGGGGACAGCCTGGGGGCTCCTGGGGACAGCTGGGGACAGCCAGGGCACACCTGGGGACAGCCTGGGGACACTGGGGGACAGCCTGGGGGTACCTGGGGACACTGGGGGACACCTGGGGACATCCTGGGGGCACCTGGGGACACTGGGGGACACCTGGGCACACCTGGGGGCACCTGGGGACATCCCAGGGACAGCTGGGGGCACCTGGGGACATCCCAGGGACAGCTGGGGACACCTGGGCACACCTGGGGACACCCTGGGGGCACCTGGGGGCTCCTGGGGACACTGGGGGACACCCGGGCACACCTGGGGACAGCCTGGGGACACCTGGGGACAGCTGGGGACATCCCAGGGACATCCCAGGGGCAGGCAGGGACCCCGGGGCCCCTCAGGTGACGGCGGTGCCGGCCCCGCCCCGCCAGGTGCGCCAGGTGCGGCTGTTCCAGGACGAGGAGATCTACAGCGACCTGTACCTGACGGTGTGCGAGTGGCCCGGGGACAGCGACAAGGTCATCGTCTTCGGCTTCAAGTGGGTGCCACCTGCCCTGCCGGGGTGCCCGGGGGTGGTCTGGGTGTGCCCGGGTGTGCCCGGGTGTGCCAGGCGCCCCGGGTGTGGCCCAGGTGTACCTGGGTGTGCCCCGGGTATGCCCAGGTGTGCCCAGGTGTGCCAGGCGCCCCGGGTGTGGCCCAGGTGTACCCGGGTGTGCCCCGGGTGTGCCCGGGTGTGCCCCGGGTGTGCCCGGGTGTGCCAGGCGCCCCGGGTGACGCCCCGTGTCCCGCGCCCCGTGCCGCAGCACGCGCTCGGCGCCGGGGCTGCAGGTGAGCGCCATGCTGATGAGCGACGAGAACCACCGCGACATCTACGTCAGCGCCGTGGCCGTGCCCCCGCCGCGGCACTGCCCGGCCTGCCGGCGGGCTGGGGAGACCCCCGGTGAGCCCCCTGAGCCCCCTGAGCTCCCCCCCATCGGCGTGGGGGTTCTGGTTCTTTGGGGAGGGGGCCGGGGCGCCCCGCTGACGCCCCCCGCCCCCAGGCGAAGCCCCCCGGGCGTGCCTGCGGCACGGCTTCCTGCTGCACACCAAGTTCCAGGTGGTGTACCCCTTCCCCACCTTCCAGCCCGCCTTCCAGCTGCGCAAGGACCACGTCGTGCTGCTCAACACCAGCTTCTCCCTGGTGGCCTGCGCCATCGCCGTGCACCCCGCGGGTACCGGGACCCCCGGGACCCCCCCCGGGACCCCCTGAGCTTCCCCTGGGACCCCCTGAGACCTCTGGGACCCCCTGAGACCTCTGGGACCCCCTGAGCTTCTCCTGGGACACCCTGAGACCTCTGGGACCCCCTGAGCTTCTCCTGGGACACCCTGAGACCTCTGGGACCCCCTGAGCTTCCCCTGGGACACCCTGAGACCTCTGGGACCCCCTGAGCTTCTCCTGGGACCCCCTGAGACCTCTGGGACCCCCTGAGCTTCCCCTGGGACACCCTGAGACCTCTGGGACCCCCTGAGCTTCCCCTGGGACACCCTGAGCATCCTGAGTCCCCTGGGACCCCTTCCCGGGACCCCCTGAATCCCCCTGGGACCGCTGGGACCCCCCCGGGACCCCCTGAATCCCCCTGGGACCCCCTGAGCCCCCTCCCGGGATCCCCAAAACCTCTCGAGTTCCCCAGAGCTGCCCAAACCCATGGGGAGATCCCAGAACCCTCCAAGCCCCCCTGGGACCCCCAAAACCTCCCGAGCCCCCTCGACCCCCCCCCCCAGGACCCCCTGGGACCCCCAAACCCTCCCGACCCCCCAGGACCCCCCGGGACCCCCGCTGACCCCCACGTCCCCCGCAGGTGACAGCAGCTCCCAGCAGATCCTCTACCGGCGCCGGAACCCCCCGGGCCCCGGCCGGAGGGGGGAGGACGCCCCCCCGGAGCCCCCCGAGCAGCTGGAGGGGTCTGGGGGCTTCCCCCCGGCCGCGCAGCCCCCCCCGGGACCCCCGCAGCCCCCCGAGCTGCCCCCGGACCCCCCGTCCCTGGCGGTGGCCAAAGCCAAGGAGTTCGTGGCCGACCTGTTCCGGAGGGCCCAGGGCGCCGGGGGGGGGCCCGGGGGGGGTCCCGGGGAGGGGGGCGATGACCCCCCGCCCTCCCCCCGCGGGGCGCCCCCCGAGACCCCCCCCCCGGCGCCCGGGAGCCCCCCGGGGGACCCTCCCCACCCCGGGACCCCCCCCGAGCCCGGCTACGTCAACTACACCAAGCTGCGCTACGTGCTGGAGCCCGGGGAGCCCCCCGAGGGTGAGTGGGGGTCCCGGGGGGTCCCGGGGGGGGCTGGGGGCGCCCCCCGGCTCCGGGGTGACCCCCGTGCCCCCCCCAGAGCTGGAGGATGACAAAATCTCGCTGCCCTTCGTGGTGACCGACCTGAGCGGCCGCAGCCTGAGGCCGCTGCGGGAGCGAGCCACGGCGCAGGTGGGGCTGGGGGACCCCGGGACCCCCGAGGGTGGGGCTGGGGGGACCCCAGGGGACCCCCAAGGCTGGGGGGGGCAGGGCGGCGCTGACCCCCGCCCCCAGGGGCAGTTCCTGACCGTGGAGCAGCTGACGCTGGACTTCGAGTACGTCATCAACGAGGTGATCCGCAACGACGCCGCCTGGGCCCGGCAGTTCTGCTCCTTCAGCGACTACGACATCGTCATCCTCGAGGTGGGCAGGGACCCCCGGGACCCCCCCCGGGGCACCCAGAGACCCCCCGGGACCCGTGAGAGAGACCCCCGGGTCACCCAGGGACCCCTGGGACCCGTGAGAGAGACCCCCGGGTCACCCAGAGACCCCTGGGACCCCTGGGACCCCCGAGAGAGACCCCCCGGGACCCCTGAGAGAGACCCCCCCGGTCACCCAGAGACACCTGAGACCCACCCTGAGACCACCCAGAGACCCCTGGGACCCCTGAGAGAGACCCCCGGGTCACCCTGGGACCCCTGGGACCCCCGAGAGAGACCCCCGGGTCACCCAGAGACCCCCCGGGACCCCCGAGAGAGACCCCCGGGTCACCCAGAGACCCCTGGGACCCCTGGGACCCCCGAGAGAGACCCCTGGGACCCCCTGAGAGACCCCCGGGTCACCCAGAGACCCCTAGGACCCCCGAGAGAGACCCCCGGGTCACCCAGAGACACCTGAGACCCCCTGAGAGACCCCCCCGGTCACCCAGAGACACCTGAGACCCACCCTGAGACCACCCAGAGACCCCTGGGACCCCTGAGAGAGACCCCCGGGTCACCCTGGGACCCCTGGGACCCCTGAGAGAGACCCCCCCGGTCACCCAGAGACCCCCCGGGACCCCTGAGAGAGACCCCCGGGTCACCCAGGGACCCCTGGGACCCCTGGGACCCCCTGAGAGACCCCCGGGTCACCCAGAGACACCCGAGACCCACCCTGAGACCACCCAGAGACCCCACGGGACCCCTTAACACCCCTGGGTACCCCCAGACCCCCCTGGGTGCCCCCAAACCCCCCTGGGTACCCCCAAACCCTGACCAGCCCCCCTGGGTACCCCCAGCCCCCCCTGGGTACCCCCAAAACCCCCCTGGGTACCCCGAGACCCCACCCAGCCCCCCTGGGATACCCCCAAACCCCCCTGGGTACCCCCAGCCCCCCCTGGGTACCCCCAAACCCCACCCAGCCCCGTGTGTGCCCCCAGGTGTGCCCCGAGACCGGCCAGGTGGTGATCAACATCGGGCTGCTGCTGCTGGCCTTCCCCTCCCCGGACGAGCAGGGGCAGCTCCGGTGAGCGGGGCGGGGGTCCCCCGAAGCCCCCCGGGGCCCGCCCGGTGCTGACCCCCCCTTGGCAGCCCCAGGACGTACCACACGAGCCTCAAGGTGGCCTGGGACCTCAACAGCGGCGCCTTCGCCACCGTGGGGGTGGGCGACCTCACCGAGGTCAGGGGCCAGACCAGGTGAGGGGCAGCGGGTTCGGGCTGGGGGACACCTGGGGGGATTTGGGGTGCTCGGGTGGGGCTGGGGGCGCTGGTTCCATTCTGGGGGTGCTGGGTGAGACCCCCGGAGCGCTTCTTGTGCTTCTGGAGGGGCTCAGGGACCCCTCCCCGAACTCTCTGTGCCCCACCCTGAGCCCCCTTAAACCTCCCTGAGCCCCCCCCCAAACCTCCCCAAATCCCCCCAAACCTCCCCAAATCCCCCCAAACCTCCCCAAATCACCCCAAACCTCCCCGATCTCCCCCCAGATCCCCCCAAATCACCCCGAGCCCCCCTCGGCAGCGCCCGTTCTTGGGGTGCCCCAAACCCTGCAGGGCATCAGCGCCCGTGGGGACCCCGGGGTCCCTCTGGGGGTCCCTGTGGGGTCTGGGGGTCTCTCTGGGGTTTTGGGGGTCCCTGTGGGGGTCTCTCTGGGGTTGTGGGGGTCCCTGTGGGGTCTGGGGGTCTCTCTGGGGTTTTGGGGGTCCCTCTGGGATCTGGGGGTCTCTCTGGGGGTGTGGGGGTCCCCGTGGGGGTCTCTCTGGGGTTTTGGGGGTCCCTGTGGGGGTCCCCGTGGGGGTCTCTCTGGGGTTTTGGGGGTCCCCGGGGTCCGGCCGCCCCCGACCCGCCGCGGCAGCGGCAGCGTGTGGAGCTCGTACCGCAAGGGCTGCGTGGACACGGTGATGCGCTGGCTCGTGCCCGAGGCGCCCGGGCGCGGCGTGCACAGGATGACCAACGAGGCCCTGCACAAGGGTGGGCAGGGGCTGGGGGGTCCTGGGGGGTCCTGGGGGAGTTTGGGGGTCCCTGGGGGGGTCTGGGGAGTCCCTGGTGGGGTCTGAGGGGGTCCCTGGGGGAGTCTGGGTGGTCTTAGGGGAGTTTAGGGGGTCCTGGGGGGGTCTGAGGGGGTCCTGGGGGAGTTTGGGGGGTCCTGGACGGGCTGGGAGGGGTCCCTGGGGGGGCCCCGGATGAGTCTGGAGGGTCCCTGGGTGGGTCTGGGGGGTCCTGGGGGAGTTTGGGGGTCCCTGGGTGGGTCTGGGGGGTCCTGGGGGAGTTTGGGGGTCCCTGGGTGGGTCTGGGGGGTCCTGGGGGAGTTTGGGGGTCCCTGGGTGGGTCTGGGGGGTCCTGGGGGAGTTTGGGGGGTCCCTGGAGGGGCTGGGGGGACCCTGGGGAGGTCTCAGGGGGTCCTGGGGGAGTTTAGAGGGTTCTGGAAGGGTCTGGGGGGGATCTGAGAGCTCCCAGGGGTCCTGGGGGAATTTGGGGACCTTTGGGAGGGTCCTGGGTGATTTTCTGGGGGTCGTGCCTGGGTCTGGGGTCTCCCTGCCCCTCCCCCATCGCTGCTTTTCCCCTCCCCTCCCCCCCAGGCTGTTCCCTGAAGGTTCTGGCGGACAACGAGCGCTACACCTGGATCGTGCTGTGACACCTGGGGACACCTGGGGACACTCCTGGGAACATCTGGGAACACCTGGATCCTGCTGTGACACCTGGGGACACCCCTGGGACACCCCTGGGAACATCTGGGAACACCTGGATCCTGCTGGGACACCCGGGGACACCTGGGGACATCCCTGGGACACCCCTGGGAACATCTGGGAACACCTGGATCCTGCTGGGACACCTGGGGACATCCCTGGGGACACCTGGATCCTGCTGGGACACCCGGGGACACCTGGGGGGGACACCTGGGAACACCTGGATCCTGCTGTGACACCTGGGGACACCTGGGGACACCCCTGGGAACATCTGGGAACACCTGGATCCTGCTGGGACACCCGGGGACACCTGGGGGGGACACCTGGGAACACCTGGATCCTGCTGTGACACCTGGGGACACCCCTGGGAACATCTGGATCCTGCTGTGACACCTGGGGACACACCTGGGACACCCCTGGGGATACCCAGGGCGTCACCTGGGGACACACCTGGACCCCGCTGTCACACCTGGATCCTTCTCCACATGGACACGGACCCAGCCCCGCCCCCTTTGGGGCCTTTCGTTTCCTTTTTTCCCTTTTTTTCCCTTTTTTCCTTTTTTTCAATGTTTTTCCCTCTCCTTTTGCCGTTCAGTGTTTTACGCTGGCGGTGGGCGGGGGGAGGATCTCAAATCCCCCCTCCCCAAAATAAAAACTCCCATTTCCACCTCGGGCCACTTCTGGATCAGCTGGGATTTGGGGTCATTTCGGGGATTTTGGGGGCAGATTTGGGGTCATTTCAGGGATTTTGGGGGCAGATTTGGGGCTCATTTCAGGGATTTCGGTGACAGGGATTTGGGGCTCATTTCGGGGATTTCGGTGACAGGGATTTGGGGCTCATTTCGGGGATTTCGGTGACAGGGATTTGGGGCTCACTTCGGGGATTTTGGGGGCAGATTTGGGGCTCATTTCGGGGATTTTGGTGACAGGGATTTGGGGCTCATTTTGGGGGCAGATTTGGGGGCAGATTTGGGGCTCACTTTGGAGATTCTGGGGGCCAGGATTTGGGGCTCATTTTGGGGATTTTGGGGGCAGATTTGGGGCTCTTTTCGGGGATTTCGGTGACAGGGATTTTGGGCTCATTTCGGGGATTTTGGAGGCAGATTTCGGGCTCATTTTGGAGATTTCGGTGACAGGGATTTGGGGCTCACTTCGGGGATTCTGGGGGCAGATTTTGGGCTCATTTTGGGGATTTTGGGGGTGACCCCGTGCAGGCAGGGCCGGCCCGACACCGCCGTTGCTTTTTATTCCTTTTACAAAGAAGCTACAAAAGGTAAAAAACAGCGTCTGCAGGGGGGGGCGAGGGGGCGGGGGGCACGCGCGGCGGGGGGGGGGCGCGGGTGAGACCCCCGCCCACCCCCGCCCCCCCCGCGCCCCCCGCCCCCCCAGGAATTCCAGGCTTGGCTCCAATTTCCACACGGGCGGCCACGGACACAGCCCCTCCCCCCGGGGGGGGCAAAAGCACAAAATGATCGAAAAACGCCAAAATCGAGTACGGGGGGGGAGGCGAAGCGCGGGGGGGCCCGACATGCGGGGGGGGAGGGGAGGGGAGGGGGCGTAAGGCAGCGGGGGGGGTTGGCACTGCGGGGGAGGGGCAGGGCGGGGGGGGGTCCCCGCGGGGATTTTCGCCCTCCCCCCCCCGCGGCGTCCCCGTCCCCCCCCGCGGGACCCCCGGCCCCGGTCGGGCTTTGGCGCGGTCCCGGTCCGGTCCCGGTCCCGGCACGGTTCCAGTCCCGGTGCCGATCCCGGTCGTGGCGCGGTCCCGGTCCGGTCCTGGTCCAGGTGCGGTCCCGGTCCCGGCGCGGTTCCAGTCCCGGTCCGGTCCCGGTCCTGGCGCGGTCCCGGTCCCGGCACGGTTCCAGTCCCGGTCCGGTCCCGGTCCTGGCGCGGTCCCGGTCCGGTCCCGGTCCAGGTGCTGATCACGGTCCCGGCACAGTCCCGTCCCGGTCCGGTCCCGGTCCAGGTGCGATCCCGGTCCCGGCGCGGTTCCAGTCCCGGTCCGGTCCCGGTCCAGGTGCTGATCCCGGTCCCGGCACGGTCCCGTCCCGGTCCGGTCCCGGTCCCAGCGCGGTCCCGGTCCCGGCACGGTTCCAGTCCCGCTCCGGTGCTGGTCCCGTCCCGGTCCCATCCCGGTCCGGTGCCGGTCCCGGTCCTGGCGCAGTTCCAGTCCCGGTGCCGGTCCCGGTCCTGGTCCGGTCCCAGTCCCGGTGCCGGTCCCGGTCCTGGCGCGGTTCCAGTCCCGGTCCGGTGCCGGTCCCGGTCCCGGTGCGGTGCCGGTGCCGGCGCGGTCCCGATCCCGATCCCGGTCCCGGTGCGGTGCCGGTCCCGGTGCCGGTCCCGATCAGGTCCCGGTGCCGATCCCATCCCGGTCCCGGTGCGGTGCCGGTCCGTAAGGCACGAGCGGCCCCCGCGGGGGCTCAGCTGGACGGCAGCGCCGGCACCAGGAGCCCGCGCGGGTCGGCCCGGGCCAGCTTGGCCGGCGGCGGCTCCAGCGCCGCGGGGCCGGGGCCGGGGCCGGGGCCGGGGCCGGGGCCGGGGCCGGGGCCGCCCGGCAGCCGCAGCTCCGGCGGCAGCTCCGGCGGCAGCTCCGGCGGCAGCTCCGGCGGCAGCTCCTCGTCGCTCTCGTCGTCCTCCTCGTCCTCCTCATCTGCGGGGAGCGGCTCAGACACCGGGACCGAGACCCGAGACCCGGGAACCGGGAACCGAGACCCGAGACCCGAGAACCGAGACCCGAGACCCGAGAACCGAGAACCGAGACCCGAGAACAGAGACCCGAGACCCGAGACCCGAGAACCGAGACCCGAGAACAGAGACCCGAGACCCGAGACCCGAGACCCGAGAACCGAGAACCGAGACCCGAGAACCGAGAACCGAGACCCGAGACCCGAGACCCAAGAACCGAGACCCGAGAACAGAGACCCGAGACCCAAGAACCGAGACCCGAGAACCGAGACCCGAGACCCGAGACCCGAGAACAGAGACCCGAGACCCTCCCCGTTTTCGGGGGTCACCCACCTTTGTCAGGGTCCTGCGGGTTCAGGGAGCTCGTGAGGTTGGCGAACTGGGGAGGGGGAGCAAAGGGGGGGGTCAGATTCGGGATTTTGGGGGGCTGGGGGAGGGTCACGCCACTAAACCCCCCCAAAAAGTGTCACCCCAAAACCCCCCAAAAGCGTCACCCCAAAACCCCCCACCTGAGCCCCAAAAACCACCCTGAACCCCCCAAACCTGCCCTGGACAACCCAAAACCTCACCTGAGCCCCCCAAAACCTGCCCTGAATCCTCCAAACCTGCTCTGAACCCCCCCAAACCTCCTGTGAGCCCCTAAAAACCAGCCTGAGCCCCCCCAAACCTGCCCTGAACCCCAAAATCCTGCCCTGAGCCCCCCCAAACCTGTCCTGAACCCCCCAAAATCCTGTCCTGAGCCCCCCAAATCTGCCCTGGACCCCCAAAAATCCTGCCCTGAGCCCCCCCAAACCTGCTTTGAACCTCCCCAAACCTGCCCCGAGCCCCCCAAAATCCTGCCCTGAACCCCCCAAACCTGCCCTGAGCCCCAAAATCCTGCCCTGAACCCCCCAAAATCCTGCCCTGAACACCCCAAACCTGCCCTGGACCCCAAAATCCTGCCCTGAACCCCCCAAAATCCTGCCCTGAGCCCCCCAAACCTGCCCTGAAGCCCCCCAAACCTGTCCTGAGCCCCCCAAACCTGCCCTGAACCCCCCAAAACTGCCCTGAGCCCCCCAAAATCCTGCCCTGGACCCCCCAAAATCTGCCCTGATCCCCCCAAACCTGCCCTGAGCCCCCCAAAATCCTGCCCTGAGCCCCCCAAACCTGCCCTGAAGCCCCCCAAACCTGTCCTGAACCCCCCAAACCTGCCCTGGACCCCCCCAAACCTGCCCTGAAGTCCCCCAAACCTGTCCTGAACCCCCCAAACCTGCCCTGGACCCCCCCAAACCTGTCCTGAGCCCCCCAAAATCCTGCCCTGGACCCCCCCAGGTGCCCCCCAGGTGCCCACCTCGCCCATGACGGCGATGGGGCAGGTGCCCCGCGCCCGCGCCACGCGCTGCTCCACCAGGTAGTACATGTACTCGTCGTAGAGCAGGCGGATCAGGTGGAAGGAGCCGAAGCTGGCGGCGCTGCGCAGGGTCAGGTCCCGGATCACCATGGAGCTGGGGGACGGCCACGGGTCAGGGGGCAGGGGTCAGGGGTCAGGGGGCAAGGGTCAGGGGGCACTGGGGCTCAGGGGGCAGGGGGCAAGGGTCAGGGGTCAGGGGGCACGGGGCAGGGGGCACGGGGGGCACTGGGGGTCAGGGGGGCTGTCCCCGTCATTTGGGCTGGTTTTGGGCGCTCCCCGTGTGATTTTGGGCTAGTTTTGGGCTGGATTTGGGCTGTCCCTGTGTAATTTCGGGCTGGTTTTGGGCTATTTTTGGGCTATTTTTGGGCCGGTTTTGGGCTGGTTTTTCAGCTGTCCCCGTGTGATTTCAGGCTGGTTTTGGGCTGGTTTTTGGCCCGTTTTTGGGCTGGTTTTGGGCCGTTTTTGGGCTGGTTTTTGGGCTTTTTTCCGCCTGATTTTGGGCTGTTTTCGGGCTGTTTTTTGAGCTGTCCCCATGTGATTTCGGGCTGTTTTTTGGGCCGTTTTCAGGACGTTTTTGGGCCGTTTTTGGGCTGTTTTTCGGGCTGGTTTTGGGCCGTTTTTGGGCTGGTTTTTGAGCTGTCCCCGTGTGATTTCAGGCTGGTTTTGGGCTGGTTTTTGGCCGTTTTTGGGCTGGTTTTGGGCCGTTTTTGGGCTGGTTTTTGGGCTTTTTTCCGCCTGATTTTGGGCTGTTTTCGGGCTGTTTTTTGAGCGGTCCTCATGTGATTTCGGGCTGTTTTTTGGGCCGTTTTCAGGACGTTTTTGGGCCGTTTTTGGGCTGTTTTTTGGGCTGGTTTTGGGCCGTTTCTGGGCTGGTTTTTGAGCTGTCCCCATGTGATTTCAGTCCGTTTTTGGGCTGTTTCTTGGCCCGTTTTTGGGCTGATTTTCGGTCCGTTTTCAGACCGTTTTTGGGCTGATTTTTGGGCCATTTTTCGGGCTATTTTCAGTCAGTTTTTGGGTTGATTTTCGGTCCATTTTCAGGCCGTTTTTGGGCCATTTTCGGGCTGTTTTTGGTCCGTTTTCAGGCCGTTTTTGGGCTGATTTTTGGGCCATTTTCAGGCCGTTTTTGGGCCATTTTCGGGCTGTTTTTGGGCCGGTTTTGGGCCGTTTTCAGGCCGTTTTTGGGCTATTTTTGGGCCATTTTTCGGGCTATTTTTGGGCCATTTTCAGGCTGTTTTCGGGCCATTTTTGGGCTATTTTTGGGCCGTTTTTGGGCCATTTTGGGCCCGTTCCTCGCCGCTCACCTGTAGAAGGACCACTTGAGCAGGAAGAGCTTGGCGGCGCGGGGCAGGCCGGGCGTGCCCAGGTGCGGGCGCAGCACCCGCGCCACCACGGCGTCCAGCCAGGCCGCCCACTGCTCCAGCGAGTGCTGCTGGCCCAGCGTGGCCTTGAAGTCCTGCTCCAGGCGCTGCACCACGCGCGCCTCGCAGCGGCACACCCAGGCCGCCTGCTCCTGCGGGGGCACGGCCGTTCGGGACACCGGGACAGCCCGGGAGAGCCCGGCAACGGCACCGGGAACCGGGAACGGCACCGGGAACCGGGAACGGCACCGGGAACCGCCCCCGGGATCGGGAACCGCCCCCGGGATCGGGAACCGCCCCCGGGAACCACCCCCGGGAGAGCCTGGGACAGAGCCCGGCACCGGGAACCGGGAACGGCACCGGGAACCGGGAACGGCACCGGGAACCGGGAACGGCACCGGGAACCGCCCCCGGGAACCGGGAACGGCACCGGGAACCGGGAACGGCACCGGGAACGGCACCGGGAACCGGGAACGGCACCGGGAACCGGGAACGGCACCGGGAACCGCCCCCGGGATAGCCCGGCTCCGGGAACCGGGAACGGCACCGGGAACCGCCCCCGGGAACCGGGAACGGCACCGGGAACCGGGAACCGCCCCCGGGAACCGCCCCCGGGAACCGGGAACGGCACCGGGAACCGGGAACGGCACCGGGAACCGGGAACGGCACCGGGAACCGGGAACGGCACCGGGAACCGCCCCCGGGAACCGGGAACGGCACCGGGAACCGGGAACGGCACCGGGAACCGGGAACGGCACCGGGAACCGCCCCCGGGAGAGCCCGGGAACCGGACAGAGCCCCGGAACCGGCACCGGGAACCGCCCCCGGGATCGGGAACCGCCCCCGGGAACCGGGAACAGCCCCCAGGAACCGGGAACGGCACCGGGAATAGCCCCGGAGAGAACCCCGGGAACCGCCCCAGGGATCGGGAACCGCCCCAGGAACCGCCCCCGGGATCAGGAACGGCACCGGAGAGAGCCCGGGAACCGGGAACGGCACCGGGAATCTCCCCCAGCTCAGGGGCTGCGGATCCGGGAGGGCAGTGGGATATTTTGGGGTCCCCATCCCCATTTTGGAGTCCCCTCATCTCCATTTCAGCGCCCCCCCAGCCCGTTTCGGGGTCCCCATCCCCACTGTGTGCTCCCCAGCCCCATTTCGGGGTCCCCCCGCCCCATTTTGGGTCCCCCATCCTGTTTTGGGGTCTCCCATCCCCATTTCAGTGCCTCCCATCCCTATTTTGGGTGGAGGGTGTTTTGTGCCCTCCCATCCCGTTTTTCGGGGTCTCCACCCCTTTTTGGGGTCCCCATCCCATTTTTCAGGGTCCCCATCCAGTTTTTGGGGTCCCCACCCCCTTTTTCACGGCCCCCACCCCATTTCCGGGGTCCCCACCCTGTTTCCAGGGTCCCCAGCCTGTTTCCGGGGTCCCCAGTCGGTTTCCGGGGCCCCCACCCCATTTTCGGGGTCCCCACCCCATTTTCGGGGCCCCCACCCCATTTTCCGGGGCCCCCATCCCATTTCCGGGGTCCCCACCCCATTTTCGGGGTCCCCATCCCATTTTTCGGGGTCCCCACCCCATTTTCAGGGTCCCCAACCCATTTTTCGGGGTCCCCATCCCATTTTTCGGGGTCCCCACCCCATTTTCGGGGTCCCCATCCCATTTTTCAGTGTCCCCACCCCATTTTTCAGGGTCCCCACCCCATTTTCAGGGTCCCCAACCCATTTTTCGGGGTCCCCATCCCATTTTTCGGGGTCCCCACCCCATTTTCAGGGTCCCCATCCCATTTTTCAGTGTCCCCACCCCATTTTTCAGCGTCCCCACCCCATTTTTCAGGGTCCCCACCCCGTTTCCGGGGTCCCCACCCCATTTTTGGGGTCCCCACCCCATTTTTTGGGGTCCCCACCCTGTTTTCAGTGTCCCCACCCCATTTTTCAGCGTCCCCACCCCATTTTTCAGGGTCCCCACCCCGTTTCCGGGGTCCCCATCCCATTTTTCGGGGTCCCCACCCCGTTTTCGGGGTGCCCAGCCCGCTTTCGGGGTGCCGGACCTGCACGTTGGCGAAGTCCACGCGGTTGAGGTCGCTGAGCATTTGGCTGATCTGGGCCGTGTTCTGCAGCACGGCGCGCGCCGCCTGCGCCAGGTGGTTCAGGGACGTGTAGCGGCGCAGGGTCTGCGCGAAGGCGCCCGCCGCGGCGGCCTGCGGGCAGGGGGGCACCTCAGAGACCCCCGGAGACCCCCAGAGACTCCCAGAGACCCCCAGAGACCCCCGGGAACCCCCAGAGACCCCCTGGAGACCCCCGGAGACCCCCAGAGACCCCCGGGAACCCCCAGAGACCCCCGGGGACCCCCGGGAACCCCCGGAGACCCCCAGAAACCCCTGGAGACCCCCAGAGACCCCCAGAGACCCCCAGAAACCCCCGGAGACCCCCAGAGACCCCCAGAGACCCCCGGGGACCCCCAGAGACCCCCGGGGCACCTCAGAGACCCCCGGGAACCCCCAGAAACCCCCGGGGACCCCCGGGAACCCCCAGAGACCCCCAGAGACCCCCGGGGACTCCCGGAGACCCCCGGGTATGCCCAGAGACCCCCGGAGACCCCCAGAGACCCCCGGGGACCCCCAGAAACCCCCGGAGACCCCCAGAAACCCCCGGGGACCCCCGGGGACCCCTGGAGACCCCCAGAAACCCCCGGGAACCCCCGGAGACCCCCAGAAACCCCCGGGAACCCCCGGAGACCCCCCAGAGCACCGCAGGGCCCAGCAGAGGCGGCTGTACCTGGGCGAGCGCCCACCCTGCGGGGACCTGTGGGCACAGGGGGGGCTCCCCCAGGGCATGGGGGGCACCTCAGGACCCCCCCAGACCCACCGTGAGCCCCCCCAAACGTCTGCGGGACTCGGGGGGACACCCCCAGAGCCCCCCAGGGTTCCTGAAAAGGACAGGACCCCCCCAAAGAGACCCCAGGGTCCCCCCAAACCCATCTGCAAGACACCTAACTCACCCCCAAAGCCCCGGGGACCCCCCTAAAAGCCCCGGGGACCCCCCAAAAAGCCCCGGGGACCCCCCAAAAAACCCCCCGGGCCCCCCACACGCACCTTGACCCGCACCAGCTCCTCGGGCATGCTGACCATGGCGTTGCCCAGCCAGCTCTCCAGGCTCTTGGCGAAATTCCGGATGGCCTGGGTGAGGGCACCTGCAACGGGGGCACGGC
Organism: Lonchura striata; assembly: GCF_046129695.1. Classification (NCBI taxonomy): domain Eukaryota; kingdom Metazoa; phylum Chordata; class Aves; order Passeriformes; family Estrildidae; genus Lonchura; species Lonchura striata. The sequence continues at coordinate 918,857 of NC_134623.1, forward strand.
AGGGTTTGGGGGGCACGGCAGGGTTTGGGGGGCACGGCAGGGTTTGGGGGGGCACGGTGAATTTTTGTGGGTTTGAGGAAATCTCGGTCTCGGTTAGGGGGTTCATGCTGGGTTTGGGGGCGTCCCTGGGAGGTTTTAGGGTTTTTTTTGGGTTTTTGGGGGTTTCTTGGGGGGTTTAGAAAATCTGGGGGGGATTTTGGAAGGTTCTTGGGGGGGGTTTTGGGGTCGTGCCAAATCCAGGAGGTTCCTGAGGGGGTTTTGGGGACCCCTGGGGGGGTTTTGTGGGTTTCTGGGACCCATGGCAGATTTGGGCAGTTCCTGGGGGGCTCCCGGGGGGTTTTGGGGTGTGTATCTGTGATTTTGGGGCCGTGCCGGGTTTGGGGGGTCCCTCAGGAGTTCCTGGGGGGTTCCCGGGGGGTTTTGGGGTGTGTATCTGTGATTTTGGGGCCGTGCCGGGTTTGGGTGGTCCCTCAGGAGTTTTTGGGGGGTTCCCAGGGGGTTTTGGGCTGTGTATCTGTGATTTTGGGGCCGTGCCGGGTTTGGGGGGTCCCTCAGGAGTTTTTGGGGTTCCCGGGGGGTTTTGGGGTTCGGGGCTCACTGGGGATGGGGCGCAGCACGTCGGGCACCAGGATCTCCACCAGCCCCTGGTAGAGCGCGTGGTCGCAGTCGCGCACCCAGCGCAGGACGGGCTCCAGCCGCGCCAGCAGCAGCAGCCGCCGCCGGGGCAGGCGCCGCTCGGCCTCCTCCTGCCTGGGGGCGCAGAGGGGTCACCCCGAAACCCGGGAGACCCCCAATCCCCGGGGAGAGGGGCTTTGGGCTCCCCCCCAAAACCCCCGGGGAGAGGGGCTTTGGGCTCCCCCCGAAACCTGGGAGACCCCAACCCCCGGGGAGAGGGGCTTTGGGCTCACCCCAAAACCTGGGAGACCCCAACCCCCACGGAGAGGGGCTTTGGGCTCCCCGAAACCTGGGAGACCCCAACCCCCGGGGAGAGGGGCTTTGGGCTCCCCCCGAAAACCGAGGGACCCCCAACCCCTGGAGGCAGAGGGAACGGGGTCACCCCAAAACCCGTGATCCCCCAAATCTGCTGTCCCACGTACCCCCCCCCAGCCCTCAAACCCCCTCCCCAAAACTCGGGGACCCCCCTCGAGTTTCGGGGCCCCCTCCTCACGCGTCGCTCTCGCCGCTGCAGCGCCAGAAGCTTTTCCAGAGCGTCTCCACCAGCGAGAACTGCAGGTTGATCATCACGTCCACGATGGCCTTTTGGGGGGCACAGCGGGCTCAGGGGGGTCCCCCGGTGCGGGGAGGGGTCGCTGCGGGGTTCGGGGGGCTCCCCCACCTCGCAGTGCTCCCGGTAGAGCTGCTGGAACGCCCGCACGTCCTCCGGCCCCGCGCCCTCGGGGAGCCCCTTGCCCTGCACGTCGATCTCGGGGAACTCGGGCAGCGAGCGGGAGGCGTCTGCGGGGATTTGGGGGTGTCACGAGGGAACCCCAAAATCCTCGGGGATTTGGGGAGGCGATTTTTGGGGGGGCACTCACCCAAGAACTGCTGGTACTGCTGCACCTGGGCGCTGATGTCGGGGACGCCGGGGGCGGCCGGCGCCGAGGAGACGCCGGTTGGTGACCCCCCCCTCCATTTTCTGCACGGGTTTGAGGCTGTGGGGGGGCCAGGAGGGGTGAGGGGCGCCGGCGGGTTTTGGGGGGCTCCCGGGGGTTTCGGGGGGCTGCTCACCGCTGTTTCTGCGCGAAGGGCTGCTGCCGCATGGCCAGGTGCTGCTGGTCCTCCACCAGCCGCAGCAGCGCGAGCCCGCCTTGATGCGCAGCCCGTAGTAGTGGTACTTGGAGTTCCCCCTGGAAAACGGGGGCGCTCGGGGTTACGGGGGTTTTGGGGGGATTTTGGGGGAGTTGGGGGAGTTTGGGTGGATTTTGGGGGATTTTTGGGGGATTTTTGGGGGTTTTGGGGGCTGACCCCCCCGGGCACTTCGGGGGTCTCCCCTGGCTGGGGTGCAATGGCGCCCTGCGCCCAGCAGGCGGCGCTGCGGCGGCGGCGCTCACCGCGGGATTTGGGGGAATTTTGGGGGGAATTTGGGAATTTTTTTGGGGGGTTTCTTTGGGGGTATTTTCGGAATTTTTTTGGGATGTTCTAAGGATTTTTTGGGGTATTTTAAAAATATTTTCGGGATTTTTTTAGGATTTTTTTGGGGGTATTTTCAGGATTTTTTTTTGGGATATTTCCAGGATTTTTGGGGATATTATCAGGATTTTTTTGGGGTATTTTCAGGATAGTTCCAGACTATTTTCAGGATAATTTCAGGATAACTTCAGGATTATTTTCAAGATTATTTTCAGGAGGTTTTCAGGATATTTGGGAATATTTTCAGGATAATTTTGGGATATTTTTGGGACACTTTCAGGATAATTGGGGATAATTTCAGGATATTTTTGGGATAATTTCAGGCTGTTTTCAGAATACTTTCGGGACATTTTCAGGACAATTCAGGCTGTTTTCGGGACATTTTCTGGATATTTTCGGGACATTTTTCAGGATAAATTCAGGCTATTTTCGGGACATCTCCTGGATAGTTTCAGGATATTTTCAGGATAATTTCAGGATATTTTTTGGGACATTTTCTGGATAATTTACGGATAATTTCAGGCTATTTTGGGATATTTTCAGGATTTCAGGCTATTTTCAGGATAATTTCAGGACAATTTCAGACTGTTTTCGGGATAATTTCGGGACAATTTCAGGCTATTTTTGGGATATTTTCAGGATAATTTCAGGCTGTTTTCGGGATAATTTCAGGATAATTTCAGGCTGTTTTCAAGATAATTTTGGGATATTTTCAGGATAATTTCAGGACAATTCCTGGGTGTTTCCGGAACAATTTCAGGCTATTTTCGGGACAATTCCCGTCTGTTTTTGGGATAATTTTGGGGTAATTTCAGGCTATTTTCGGGACAATTTGGGGACAATTCCGTCTGTTTTTGGGATAATTTTGGGGTAATTTCAGGCTATTTTCGGGACAGTTTGGGGACAATTCCCGGCTGTTTCTGGGACAATTTGGGGACAATTTGGGACAATTTGGGGACAATTCCCGGCTGTTTCCGGGACAATTTGGGGACAATTCCCGGCTGTTTCTGGGACAATTTGGGGACAATTTGGGGACAATTTGGGGACAATTCCCGGCTATTTTCGGGACAATTTGGGGACAATTCCAGGCTGTTTCCGGGACAATTTGGGGACAATTTGGGACAATTCCCGGCTGTTTCCGGGACAATTCCCGGCTGTTTCCGGGACAATTTGGGGACAATTCCCGGCTGTTTCCGGGGACAATTTGGGGACAATTCCCGGCTGTTTCCGGGACAATTTCAGGCTTTTTCGGGACAATTCCCGTCTGTTTTGGGATAATTTTGGGGTAATTTCAGGCTATTTTTGGGACAATTTGGGGACAATTTGGGACAATTCCTGGCTGTTTCCGGGACAATTTCAGCTATTTTCGGGACAATTCCCGTCTGTTTTTGGGATAATTTTGGGGTAATTTCAGGCTATTTTCGGGACAATTTGGGGACAATTCCCGGCTGTTTCTGGGACAATTTGGAGACAATTCCCGGCTGTTTTCTGGACAATTTGGGGACAATTTGGGACAATTCCCGGCTATTTTCGGGACAATTTGGGGACAATTCCCGGCTGTTTCTGGGACAATTTGGGGACAATTTGGGGACAATTCCCGGCTATTTTCGGGACAATTTAGGGACAATTCCCGGCTGTTTCTGGGACAATCTGGGGACAATTCCCGGCTATTTTCGGGACAATTCCCGGCTGTTTTTGGGACAGTTTGGGGACAATTCCCGGCTGTTTCCGGGACAATTCCCGGCTGTTTCCGGGACAATTTCAGGCTATTTTCGGGACAATTTGGGGACAATTCCCGGCTGTTTCCGGGACAGTTTGGGGACAATCTGGGGACAATTCCCGGCTGTTTCCGGGACAATTTCAGGCTATTTTCGGGACAATTCCCGTCTGTTTTTGGGATAATTTCGGGGTAATTTCAGGCTATTTTCGGGACAATTTGGGGACAATTTGGGGACAATTCCCGGCTGTTTCCGGGACAATCTGGGGACAATTCCCGGCTGTTTCCGGGACAGTTTGGGGACAGTTTGGGGACAATTCCCCGGCTGTTTCCGGGACAATTCCCGGCTGTTTCCGGGACAATTTCAGGCTATTTTCGGGACTATTTAGGGGACAATTCCGGCTGTTTCCGGGACAATTTCAGGCTATTTTCGGGACAATTTGGGGACAATTCCCGGCTGTTTCCGGGACAGTTTGGGGACATCTGGGGACAATTCCCGGCTGTTTCCGGGACAATTTCAGGCTATTTTCGGGACAATTCCCGGCTGTTTCCGGGACGTTTGGCAGACCTGGTGCCGAGGCGCCGCGTGCGCAGCCCCATGAAGACGGAGCGGATGAGCTTGCCGAAGGAGGCGGCGTTGACGGGCTCCAGCTTGTGGCCCTGGCAGTGCAGCAGGTAGTGGCAGTAGAGCGCGCTGCGGGGCAGGCTCACGCCCTCGGCCGTCTCGTAATTGTCCAGCAGCCACTGCACCTGCGGGCACAGGTCAGCGCGCCCCGCAACGGCCCTGAGCCCCGAAAAAAACAGCCCGGAATGGCCCTGAACCCCGAGAATCCAGCCCGGAACGGCCCTGAACCCTGAAAAAACCAGCCCGGAACAGCCCTGCACCCCGAAAAAACCAGCCCGGAACAGCCCTGAACCCTGAAAAAACCAGCCCGGAACAGCCCTGAACCCCGAGAATCCAGCCCGGAACGGCCCTGAGCCCCGAAAAAACCACCCTGAAATAGCCCTGAGCCCCAAAAAAACCACCCCGGAACGGCCCTGAACCCCGAAAAAACCAGCCCGGAACGGCCCTGAACCCCGAAAAAACCAGCCCGCAACGGCCTGAACCCCGAGAATCCAGCCCGGAACGGCCCTGAACCCTGAAAAACCAGCCCGGAACAGCCCTGAACCCCGAAAAAACCAGCCCAGAACAGCCTGAACCCTGAAAACCCACCCTGAAATAGCCCTGAACCCCGAAAAAACCAGCCCGGAATGGCCCTGAACCCCAAGAATCCACCCCAGAACGGCCCTGCACCCCGAAAAAACCAGCCCGGAATGGCCCTGAGCCCCGAGAATCCAGCCCGGAACGGCCCTGCACCCCGAAAAAACCAGCCCGGAATGGCCCTGAGCCCCGAGAATCCACCCCGGAATGGCCCTGAACCCCGAAAAAACCAGCCCGCAACGGGCCCGGCACCCCGAGAATCCAGCCCGGAACGGCCCTGAGCCCCGAAAAACCACCCTGAAATAGCCCTGAGCCCCAAAAAACCAACCCCGGAACGGCCCTGAACCCCAAGAGACCACCCTGAAATAGCCCTGAACCCCGAGAATCCACCCGGAAGGCCCTGAACCCTGAAAAACCAGCCCGGAACGGCCCTGAACCCTGAAAAACCACCCTGAAATAGCCCTGAACCCCGAAAAAACCAGCCCGAATGGCCCTGAACCCCAAGAATCCACCCCGGAAATGGCCCTACACCCCGAAAAAACCACCCCGGAACGGCCCTGCACCCCGAGAGACCACCCTGAAATAGCCCTGAGCCCCAAAAACCACCCCGAAACTCCCCTGCGCTCCGAAAAGCACCCTGAAACGGCCCTGCTCCCCAAAAATCCCCACCCGGAAACAGCCCTGCTCCCCGAATCCCAGCATCCTGAAACCCAAACCCCCCGATCTCCCCCCAAACCCCCCCGATCTCCCCCCCAATCCCCGATTTCTCCCCAAACCCCCTCAATCCCCCCCCAGACCCCCAATCTCCCCCCAAACCCCCCAATTTCCCCCCAAATCCCCCCCCAGACCCCCAAATCTCCCCCCAAACCCCCTGATTCCCCCCAATCCCCCCCAGACCCCCGATCTCCCCCAAACCCCCGAAATCCCCCCAGACCCCCCTATCTCCCCGCCAATCCCCCAATTTCTCCCCAAACCCCCCGATCCCCCCCAAATCCCCTTTAGCCCCCCAATTTCTCCCCAAACACCCCCCAAATCCCCCCCCAGACCCCCCGATCTCCCCCCAAACCCCCTGATTTCCCCCCAAATCTCCCCCCAAACCCCCCAATCTCCCCCAAACCCCCCCGATCCCCCCCCGAATCCCCTTTAGGCCTCCCGATTTCTCCCCAAACCCCCCCCCGATCTCCCCCCAAACCCCCCCGATTTCCCCCAAATCCCCTTTAGCCCCCCCGATTTCTCCCCAAACCCCCCAAATCCCCCCCCAGACCCCCCGATCTCCCCCCAAACCCCCAATTTCCCCCAAATCTCCCCCAAACCCCCCCGATCTCCCCCCAAACCCCCCCAATTTCCCCCCAAATCCCCTTTAGCCCCCCCAAATCCCCCCCAGACCCCCCCAAATCTCCCCCCAGACCCCCCGATCTCCCCCCAAACCCCCCCAATTTCCCCCCAAATCCCGTTTTAGGCTCCCCCAAACCCCCCCCAGACCCCCCGATCTCCCCCCAAAGCCCCTGATTTCCCCCCCAATACCCCCCCAGACCCCCCAATCTCCCCTCAAACCCCCCCAATTTCCCCCCAAACCCCCCCCAGACCCCCCGAACTCCCCCCAACCCCCCCAATTTCCCCCCAAATCCCCTTTAGCCCCCCAAATCCCCCCCAGACCCCCCAAATGCCCCCCGCTGCCCGTCTCTCACCGTGGCGGGCGAGGCGCGGGTGGTGTGTGCGTAGGCCGCCCCCCCGCCGCCCCCGTAGCCCCCCGGGATGGCGAAGCCGCCCCCGCCGGGGGTCGCGGCCCCGCCCGCGGGGGGCGCCGCGGGGGGGGGGCGGGCGGCGCCCCCCAGGATGGGCGCCCCGCCCCCCGCGCCGCCCCCCCCACGAACAGGGCGCCGCCGGGGGGGCGGGGCGCCCCGGAGGGGGCGGGGGGCGCCGGGGGGGGGGGAGGGGGCGGCGGGGGGGGCTGGGCTGCACCGGGGCCGCCCCTCCCCCCCCTCGAAGTAGCCCCCGAGTTCTGGGCGAAGAGAGGAGCCTCGGCGAACGGGAACGAGCCCGAGCGGCATGCGGGAGAGGGGAGGGGAGAGCCCTCAGTGGGGGGGGGCGGGGGGGGGAGGGGAGACCCCGAGGGGTGGGGGAGGGTAAGGGGGGGAGGGGAGAGCCCTCAGGGTGGGGGAGGGCAGGGGGGGAGACCCCCGAGGGGTGGGGGGAGGGGAGAGCCCTCAGGGTGGGGGAGGGCGGGGGGGAGACCCCGAGGGGTGGGGGAGGGGAGAGCCCTCAGGGTGGGGGAGGGCAAGGGGGGGGTCAGCAGGGGTGGGGAGGGGTCCCGGGGGTGGGGAGGGGTCTCGGGGGGGTCCGGCAGGTTTGGGGTGGGGAGGGTCTCGGTGTCTTGGGGGTCAGGAAGGTTTGGGGGTGGGGAGGGGTCTCGGGGGTGGGGAGGGGTCAGTGAGGGTGGGGAGGGGTCAGTGGGGGTGGGGGGAGGGGTCTCGGGGGAGGGGTCTCGGGTGTGGGGGAGGGTTCTCCGGGGTGGGGAGGGGGTCTCGGGGTGGGGGAGGGGTCAGTGAGGGTGGGGAGGGGTCTCGGGGGTGGGGGAGGGTCTGGGGGTGGGGAGGGGTCTCGGGGGTGGGGGAGGGGTCAGTGAGGGTGGGAGGGGTCTCAGGGGTGGGGGAGGGGTCAGTGAGGTGGGGAGGGGTCAGTGAGGGTGGGGAGGGGTCTCGGGGGTGGGGGAGGGGTCTCGGGGGTGGGGAGGGGTCTCGGGGGTGGGGAGGGATCTCAGGGGTGGGGGAGGGGTCAGTGAGGGTGGGGAGGGGTCTCAGGGGTGGGGGGAGGGGTCAGTGAGGGTGGGGAGGGGTCAGTGAGGGTGGGGAGGGGGTCTCGGGGGTGGGAGGGGTCTCGGGGGTGGGGAGGGGTCAGTGGGGGTGGGGGGGTTCTCGGGGGTGGGGAGGGGTCTCGGGGGTGGGGAGGGGTTGCTGGTGGGGAGGGGGTCTCGGGGTGGGGGAGGGGTCAGTGAGGGTGGGGAGGGGTCTCGGGGTGGGGAGGGGTCTCAGGGGTGGGGAGGGGTCAGTGAGGGTGGGGAGGGGTCTCAGGGGTGGGGAGGGGTCAGTGAGGGTGGGAGGGGTCAGTGAGGGTGGGGAGGGGTCTCGGGGGTGGGGAGGGGTCTCGGGGGTGGGGAGGGGTCAGTGGGGGTGGGGAGGGTCTCGGGGGTGGGGAGGGGTCTCGGGGGTGGGGAGGGGTCTCGGGGTGGGGGAGGGGTCTCGGGGTGGGGGAGGGGTCAGTGAGGTGGGGAGGGGTCTCGGGGTGGGGGAGGTCAGTGAGGTGGGGAGGGGTCTCGGGGGTGGGGAGGGGTCTCGGGTGGGGAGGGGTCTCGGGGTGGGGAGGGGTCTCGGGGGTGGGGAGGGGTCAGTGGGGTGGGGGAGGGCTCGGGGGTGGGGAGGGCTCTCGGGGGTGGGGGAGGGGTCTCGGGGTGGGGGAGGGGTCTCTCACATGCCGCCGGGGGGGGTGTAGGCCCCATCCCCCCCCTCCACGAAGGGGGCGGGGAAAGACGTGCTGCACCGGGGGGAGCTGCTGCACCTGGGGGTGCGGGGTGGGGCTCAGGGGACCCCGAC